>NW_010331069.1:0-50293 GCF_000700745.2 Antrostomus carolinensis | reverse complement strand
AGTGTTATTCTGTGCTGCTTCTCTCACCAACATTTTCTTTCCTGATTTTTTTAAAATGTCACAGGTTGTTGCTCAATAACATTTATGAACTGGGAGCAGTATAAAAATCCTAGCTACAGCAAAAATAGGCACAGCTGTCACATGTAACACACCTCTTAAAAACAAATCATCAAGTGTTTTAGCAAACAGAGAGGTAAAAAAGTACCACTTTATAAAACCATACGTTTATATAATTCTAGTGATGCCAGCTGAGCTGTTGTTGCTTCATATGGTAAATACATGAGCTAAAATAGGTTGTGTAAAGAAATTGCTAATAAGACAAGAAAGTTAACACAAATTTAACTGAGAGGGCCCTGCCAGCTTTATTAATTTGGTTTTCAAAAGAAAAATGTTCATTTTACCTTTTCAAAAGAATTCAAACTTAAACATAGTATCGGAAACAAGCTGGAAAACTATAAACGCTCAGGCTGTGACATAAAGCACTAAAAGCTCAGAAGCTGTAAAAAGTGGCAACATTAACTCTTGCTCTTTGCTTCAGGGGAGGCAGAAAAGCAAAAGTCAATTAAGGTGAAGACATCCGCTTCTAAAACTGCCAGCATTTGTTGCTTGATTTTAATCTCTGTGGCTCCAGTCCCACAGTAGTTTTCACATATTGGCGGACAGCTGTGCTTGAACAGAGACCCATTGACTTCATGTCATTTGAGCATCTCTTTTGCATTCAAGGGTTTTCAACTGTGTGGCTGGAAGTCTCTTCTTAGCTTCCATCTACAGCAGCATCCTGGCACACACCCACCACTTAGTACAGTGCAATTCCTCTTGACTACTGCAGCTCTGCAAAGAGCTATGGAAATACGTTGTGTGTTATTTTCACTCCCATTAGATCATGTGCTTGTACAGTTATGATGTGAGAAGTACCAAAAGCTCTAGTGTTAGCTATCCACGAGCCAGACATTTAATTATTAGTGCCAATGGAAAGAGACCAGATTATTGATTTTGGAGACCGCTGCATCCATAGCCTATGAGCCTGTCACAGGTGCAGTTTCATAAGGCCTGCTGTAGGTGCACATGGATAGACCTGCTTTTCAACAGGAGGGATGGAGACAAGGGGCACAATGGATGTAAAACTGAACTTGATGAATTTCTGAACTGAACTACACATATCTATCTCCTACCACGGCAGAGGAAGGGATACACCAATGAAGGAAGTACCTTCCAGACTTATGGTCCTAAAATGCTACAATCCATACATGCATAAACTCCCTACTCGGGCTTATCTCAGCATCCAAAGAAGCCTGTGAGCAGGGTTGATTATCCAAGAGGAGGGGAATGCAAACCTTCTGACATCTCCAAAAAGCCTCCAAAAAGCACTTGGACTCTGAAATGGTGCCTGGAGACCATTTCCACACAGATATAAGTTTAATTGCAGACATCAGCATTTTGCTTGGGAAGCTGCCTTGTCCAAAATTTTGCTGTGTGTGCATATGTCATTTCAACCCTAACAACTAACAAAAAAGGATCAGCTGGTCCTCTAGACTCCAAGGCCAAATGCTGTAAGTATCTACAATAATAATAAGGCCTCCCATTTCATTAAGGGAAAAGGAAAACCTGCTAAAAGTATAATATGCTTGACTACACTGAATTTGTTCTTGCCTAAGATGAAATCAGTTGACCACCGACCTTTTCAAAGGGACATTGTCATCTAATCCTATTTTAGATCATCTGTGGAAAAGGCAGGGTTTTATGGCTAGATTTAGCTATTAGTTACCATGTACCGGATACCATGAGTGTAATATTTCATGTACACTTTTAATTCTGTGGCATTGTTGTAGGTATTAAGTTGGATTTTTGTATGCTTGGGGTTTTTTGGAAAAAAAAACTTTTGACATATGATCTGTTTTTAGAGCTAGCAAGGAGTATGGAATAAAGGTAGAATAGAAACAGATCATTTAAGGAGTTTACTGTTGGTCTTATGTTAGGTCCCCAGCATGGGGGAGTTAGGAGTTAGGAGTCAGAAGAAAAAAATTTGGTGATATAGGGTGTGACAGGGATACACAGATAATTATCTTATAAAATAGCATAAACATTGGCCAAACTTGGAAAAAAACAGTGTTTCTAAATAGGAAAATATTTTTCTGCTGGGAATTTGGGGATTTGTGTGCTAAGAAAGGGCTGAGGGATTTCTTTATGCAGCATGGAAACACTCCCAGCAATTCATCCTCACATTGCATTTCTTTGTTGTCTGACTGCTGCCACTCAGCTGTGTATGGTCTTCACTTAACTGTGGCCGTGGGGAGGGCTGGAAGCATTTTGATGCTGGAAGAAGACTGAAATCTCATAATCAAAGGCACTTACTTTTTAAAAAAAAATCTCCTGAAAAATAATAAAAAAAATTTGCAGCATTCTTGAGCTGTTACACAGGTGTCAGTTGCGTATCAAGGTAATTTGCAGTTATCATGAAGCAAACAGTGTAAGCAGAGTGTGAAATTTGATTGATTTTATGGGGGTGCACTTACCCTCCTGCATCATAGGATTGCCCTAAAGGAACTTGTAGAAACTGCGGTATCTGTCCTGTTTCAAAGAGCTACTTTGGGCAAAGCTCCTCTGACCCATTTTCCCTTCCATTCTGAAAGTTGGCATGACATTGATACAGGCAATTCCCATGCCCAGCAGCTCCACAACAGCCTTGTGCAGAGCAAGAGAGGCCTAAGTGTTTATTTTCTCACTCAGCTGTCAAGCATCAGTCTGCCTCAATGATGTCATTACACCCACTGTCGCCGGTGGTACCTCCTCCATGCCCAGCAGCTCCACAACAGCCTTGTGCCGAGCAAGAGAGGCCTAAGTGTTTATTTCCTCACTCAGCTGTCAAGCATCAGTCTGCCTCGATGATGTCATGACACCCACTGTCACCGGTGGTACCTCCTGCCCTTCATTTCTCTGATTCTGCCAGGTTGATCCCATGGTGGCAAATAATGCCCCTGCTCCTGCACCCCTGACTAGCACAGCCTGAACTCAGTGCAGACCCCTTCATCTCTTCCCATTTGTTCTTTAGAGAGCTCACACACATTAGAAAGCAAAATCTTATGGAGACCTGTAATCTAGGATAAAACCCCACAACTTTCTAGAAACAAGTTTAGGGAACTAGTAACACATGGCTTCCTAGCCACGTGAATGATGGCAAATGTGTAATTGATTAAGCCATTCTGTAGTATTAGGACCACCCAAAAGATGGCACTACACAACCTTTAGACACACACACACACACACACACACACACACAATTTGCTAATAATACTCAAAGAAATAGTTCACAAGCTTTATTCTGTAATTTTGTGTGTGCAAAAATAGGAACCATCTTAGATAATTCTATGTTGGACCAACAGGAAAATTGAGGACAAACACTTTTATATACGCAGTTAAACTTTGTCCTGTAAATATTACTTTTCTAGACCCACATGAAAGCATTCATATTTTTGTAAACAAGACAATGTTACATTTGGTGAGCAGTGCAAATGTGTTAAAATTACTCAGGAGTTAGGCACTGCACTTAAAATATTTGTTTCTTTAGGAACTACTGATGCCATTGCTGTACACTGACCTTTGTAAATCTGTGGTTATTGGGCCAAAAGTGCTGTTATTTATGTGGGTGCAATGTGGAGTCATTCCACCAGTGCCCACAGAGCTACATGGAATGACAAGTGTTAGCAAGGGGATGGTCTGGCCTATTGCCACTACCTTTTTTAATAGGTAAAGCTGATTATTTTGATTTTGAAATTAACTTAGTTGTCTGTGATGGGAAGAGCAAGACTTGTTTCTGCTAGTCACCTTCCATTTTACGATGGAATAGCTGAAGGGAGAAAAAAATTCCTTCCATATTTATAACCTTGGAAAACTCAGTAATAGTATCTAATTTATAATAGACCCTAAAGATGAGAGTGTTCACAGTGCCGAAGGAGGAAACCTCATATCCTATAGGAGTAATTTTTTACTATGACTTCAGTTTCATTATTTTAATCAAATACCACATCTTAATAACGAAGGATAGAAATGAAAGAACACCACCTTTGCTTAGAGCAGAAATCTTTTGGGTACCAAAAGGAGGTGAGAGATCTGATGCCTTCCACAAATGTTTGATTCCCCTGTATTATGAGGCTTCTCTTTTGAATGTGGTTGCCTGTAAACCTACAGCTAAAGTAGAAGGATAAAAAGAAACTTCACAGGAACTGGGAGAGTTGTAATGGGAATTGAGCAGTGTAAAGTCTGCCTGGATACAAAAACTACTTTCACTACTTTCTCCAAAGCTTGTCCCCTTGACAAGTCTAGTATTTTGCTCACTTCTGCCTTTCTTACTGGCACAACCAGCATGGATGCATACAGAGTATTGAGCTCTCCATAGTTCTATGCACTCATTAAATTAAAGGCATTTAAATCAACTGCATCAGCTTAGAAAAGGGAGTAAAGGTTTTACATTTGGGGAGGTTTTTTTTTTTATTTTTCTTTTTTTGGCAGCTCAGGTAAGGCATTTGGCTCATATAATACTCTGGTTATAATATGGTTATATTATAACCACTATTTGGTTCTAGTCGAAAAAAGAAACTTGGATGTCAGGGTTTATTTCAGGGAATGAGCTGGAGCATATTCAAGAGAATTTAGTGGCACCTGCAGAAAAACTGTGCACAGACATGGAAGCACCAGCTGGGTTGTCTACATTTATTCATCATGGGGTAAAGAAGCCAAAAAAGAAGAGACAGTGGAAGTATACACACAATGAATGGGTGAAGAGCTGGGTTCTCTTTGAGCTTGTAGCACAGCAACGAGATCTACTCACTGAGAGATTCTGCACAATGCATAGCTTTCAAAGCCACCATGTATTTCGTGGTTACATTTTAGATCTCACTGTCACATCTTGTTGAAGCTAAAGGCTTACCAATATTAGATGTGTAATGGGGATACTGAATTGTAATAAATAGTACTAATATATAATTCAATAATTGACTTTAAAAGCCCTGCAGTAACATACAATTTTAATATTGTATATCAAGGCTAAGTGAAACAAATACTTTTGCATCTCGCCAAGGCCTTCACAATTTGTTTTGAACAACTTCATATTAGTAAAAAATTCTGCAAATAAGACTTCACATAAAAATTAGATCACTCCACAGGAATATATTTTAGGTGGGGGGAGGGGAATGAAGCATTTTTCTGACTATCATTCGAAAATGAATAACCTTCACATTCTGAGGGGTCTTGAATTTACTGCAGGTATTTTCTGTACCAAAGAGGATGTATAGTTTCTTACACAAGCTTAAAGATAAATTTGCAATGAAGTAAGAGCTGGAAGACATAAGGGGGAGGGATTATAGGGAGGGAGAGAGTCTGAACTGGAACATTACTCGTTCTCACAATGGTAGCTAAGTGAAAAAAAATGCTTCAGAACAAACCTGCCTTCATCCAGTCAATTTTTGGAAAGAATTATAGCCATTTGGAAGTGAGTTCTTACTTTAAAACTCTTTGGAAACAGGATACTGCTCCCAAGCACTTTCAGCCCTTGTGAGGCTTGGAATGAGATTCATCTCGCTCAGCTTCAGACATCTGCACTCTAGCTGTCTACATATGAACCTGATGTCCCTTTGTCACTGGAAAGAAATACACATTTGTAATGTGCAATTCATCTAACCTGATACAACGTCTACTGTAGGGTGAAGCGAATAGCATGTGTGGAGTGCCGGTTTTCTCTCTGTTGAATCTAAAAGGCACCTATAAAGACTGTTTCAGATGCAGATTCGAAAGTCCATGAGAGGAAACTCCGCCCCAGTGTCAAAATATATTTTAAATTTTTGAAAGACTGTGAAACAGTTGCTACAATTTTATGTATTTAGACTTAAAAAAAAATATTAAGAGGAACAGCGTAATACACTCTTGGCAGACAATATGACAGCAGTGTTTGTCTTCATGGACCAACTTGCATAGAAGTCAACCATTGTACCATAAAGCAGTCTGTAGAGCAGTCTGAGGCCAGGGATGGATTTGTCTGGTCAAAGATGGAAGCCTTCTCCACATCTAATAACCTAGACACTCTCCACCCCCTTTATAGTCAATGGAGAGAAACAAGAGCCTGAAGAGCACAGATCATTTTATCCTAAGGTCAATGGCAAAAGCCACAAGTCTTGCACCTTTCAAGTACCTACTCATCTCTGTCAATTAGGAAAGGTGTCTGGGTGGACCAATTAAAGGCACTTGAAGAGTTGCTGGAGGCAGGACCAATGCTTTTATCTGCAGTGGGGAACTGCTTCTGTGCATGCAACTGCAAGAGGGCATTTGAATGAAAAAAGTAACTGAGATCTCAACCTGATGCCAAAAGCAGCTGTAAAAAACCCTGGTAAAAGAGGAACAGTTGTTTTATATCGCTATTTTGGAGCCTAGAAGCCCACAGTACGTTCCTGGCTGTGCTTCTGCTCACTGTGTGATTTAAAACAGGCTAATTATGACTTTTATGTCTTCCAGTTGCTTCAGTTGGAAACAAGGGTAAAGATATTTTCTGGTGCCTCTTTGTTTGTCACTACTTCATTTGACCTGTGCAAGCATAGGCAAATTCTGAAAGCTTGCAGCTCAGCTTCACAGTTAAGGGAAACTTGGGGATATTTTATTAGGATTATACTTTGAATGGCAACATTTTCTTTTAGCTAGCTTAGCCCTGGATCAGTCTGTCATAACTTGTTTGGGAGAAAATCCAAGCAATGAATTAATCAGTGAATCCTTGGAGATAACAAATTTCATTTTATTTTGCGGCATCATACGTATATGCTTTGCCTTTTCTTCTAATTTCTTTTCATTCTCCTGTTGCTGGAATGCATGCTGGCTCAAGTCTGGGAAGTGGAGACAAAAACAGAGAGCAGACATCCCTGTTGGTGTACAGCTTTCCTCTTTTTTGGAACTACTCTGCAGCGAAGGCTCGTGTAACTCCACCATTAGCCACACAACTCAACTGGACACCAAGAACATGTGTGAGGGAACACTTGATGACTCCAGCCATTGAGCTAACCAGTGGGAAGGGATTTTTAAATACTCTGAAGTGCTATTGCAATAGCTCTCTATGTATATTGTATAAAATAAGCTAAAATGCCTGACATAACTATATAATACTTCACTTGCACAGAGGCAGTGGAAATTATTTTGAAGGCAAAAGTCTCAGTAAGTAGGTACTTCATAGGGAGAAAAAGGGTTTTAAACATCAAGAACTGCATTGACACAGAATACTAGGTGATGTGGTCCCATTCCTGAGCTTGGAAGCAAAATCATAGTAATATCAGCCTCTCAATTTTGGATTAGACCTGTGTCCCTGCTGTTACTTTTCCTTCCCCTCTATTTTTCATCATTTCAGGCTTGTGTACTGTATGCGCTTTTGTTTTTAGCGCTAAGCTTTGTTACAGTATTTTTACACTGTCTACACTGTGTTTTCTGCAATTTGTTTGCAAAATATCTTGTAGGCTGAAGCTACTGTGGTGGTAATTATTAATGATCACAATGTATGCGATGTCTAATTAGTATTGGAACTCGAGCCTTATCTTCTTACACAGCCAAAAATCTCAGTGACTTGTATCATGATGGCTGTGTTGTATTTTAATAAAACTTCCCAATTCAGTCTACAAGAGAATTCCTGCTTTTTAAGTGGATGTTCATCTCTTTGTTATCATTGTTCTTGATTCATTCCATGTTTTCACATTCTTGTACATTTGAATTCATTTGCTACATAGGGATTTGAAAGAGTAGTACATTAGATTGTTTGCTGAAGTGGTTTGTTACAATGTCTTCTCATACTAAGAAAGCATGAAATCATCCAACTATCTGCTGGAAAATGTGCTAATTATTTTCTGAGTGGGTAAAAGGTCACAGCCAATGGGGCAAGGGGAAGACAAGCAAGCTCTATGCAGGGGAATTATGACAAGGGAGGGAAAAAATATTTATAAATACAGCCCATAAAAATAATTGTATGGCTTTTCTAAAAGCTTTACAATGTTGTCAGACAGGAAATTTAAGAGTTATTTTGTGTCAAGACCAGAAAGGCTTACTGATAGAAGCAGAGTTTTGGTACTAGCAGAGAATTGGGACATTTTCTTTTCAAATTCATAAAGCACACTTTGATCATCATGCAGGAAGTAAACCAGACTTAAGAAATCCTGCCACTGACCTCTATGGTAGAATAAAACTAAGAGAGAAGGGGAAATAACAATTTTAAAATTACTATTATGCCAAGACTTTCAAGAGAGTTTGAATCCCAACCGTGCATTCTAAGAAAGGAAAGGTTTGGGGTTTTTTTGTTTGTTTGTTTGTTTTTTGTTTTTTGGTTTTTTTTTGTATGTATGTGTAAAAATACAAAGTCATTCACTTAATTCCTCACTCACAGCTCACATTTGTTACAGATTTTTTGTTTGGCTTTCAGTTTGCCAGAAGGGAAGGGAAGAGTGTGCTCTAGCCAGGGAATGCTGCTGTCCATTGAAAAATGTGTTTGGATGGAGGAGCTCTTTTTCATGGATGGATTGTGGCTTTTGGCAGCAGAGGTGGCAGGAAGCAGTTGCCATAACTACTATACCATTAAAAAAAAAAAAAAAATAAAGCTTGAAGTAAAAAGGCATTTTTGAAATTAGGCGTTTATTAACAATCCTGGTAGAATCAATCAATTTAATATGATGGGTGACAGGATACTGAATGTGGTCTCTTGGGTGTATGCTAAGGATATGATTTTAGGGCTATATTCATGCATTGGCTTGTAAGGTACATAGGGGAAGAAAATATGTAGACAGCCAGAGAACCGAACATAATCTGCCTTGCGTGGGATTCTAGGGCTTGGCTAGAATTGAACTATGGTGTTAAATAGCAGACTAAAAAAATAGTAATATTCATTTTTCAAAAACTGTAAGGATAGGATTTATAAATTCACTGAAATTATTTAGAAACATGGGTTACATTTTCAGTCAACACTAAGGACTCTGCCTTAAGTGTAGACATAATTTAATATTTATCTATATTCAAGTGAAAGGTACCTCTTAGATAAAAAGCCCAGATATAGTTGGTTAACACTGAGTATTACTGGAGTAGACCCAGGGATGGTTTATACTGGGTCAAACCCAGACGTAGCTCTCTCATCCTCAACATTACACCATACATTATTGTCACTGGCAAATTGCTTTGGCACTTTTTTTGTGTGCTGTTGGAATGAGAGAACATTTCACACTGCTGAAATAATCTCTGTTTATTGCCATATGGATACCAGTGTAGTTTTTGTGGTCCTCTAGCTACTTTGTTGCAATGCTTTGAGATGTGTCCCAAATGACCAGGCTATGTATTTATTCATGGGACCTTTACTTGAACTAATCAGGTGAATTGGATTCATACCCCTGCTTGAACTCCTAGGCAGGCTTTATCCCTTCATTCTCACAAATTTCTGGGGTCACCATCTTTGAGACTGTCCCTCAACAAGCTTTTGCAACCCATGTCCATGGTGCACCTTCAGCTGGGATCTTTACTCAGGTCCTACGGAGAGGAGAAGTGCTGCCACATTCACATTTCGTTCAGCCAGTGGCTCTCTCTTGTGTAGCAACATCAAGAGCCCTTGGGTATTTGTCAATCAAGCTTCAGTCTAAATCCCTTGTCTGTGAGGTGCCTATGGTACATCTTACAGACCTGAGCATGTGTACTGAAGAAACTTACATCTACCTACTAACCCTTTGCTTTAAATGCAAGTGTTACATCAGGAAGGACATTAGGAATGACTGATTCACTCCCACCCCTTCGTGAGTTGGAATGTATACTACAGCTACAATTGCATCCATGCAAGAGTAGAAATCTCCTGCTATAGCTAATCAAATAAATCAACTAAGACATTATTTCAAGCTTTAAAAGGGCTTTAAATGATAAACCCATCTGGGCTGCAATCTTCAAATTTTTTAGTAACAAAATCCACATTTTTATAAAAAATTGGGCTATGAAGTCTTCAACTACTAGTTCAATTGGAAATCCATGTTTATCCCTATAGAATTTTTTTTTTGTTCCTTATGTTTATAAATTTAATCTTGTATGAAATTATCCTAAACTGAGAATCATTCTTCTTGTTCCTCTCTGTATGTAACTGAGAAGCAAAGCATTTTTCGTCTATCACTATTCTCTTATTTTAGCTGTTCTGCTTTATATTTTAAAGTTTACCCCAATATATGGATTTCTACAAGATCCAAATTAACTCCCTGAGTTTTCCAGAGTTTTTGGATGCTGACTGCTTATGGCTTACATCTAGATTCAAGATAGAAGATATACTGTCTTAGATGCTGTTCCTTCTTGGAACTTCCCCCCCCCCCCTTTTTTTCTTTTGTAATGGTAAATGAGAAGTAACTCCATTTCCAAAATTTTTTGCCAATGTCTTCCCCCCCCCCGCCAACCTACTAGGTCATTATCATCCTCTTTTACATGTTTCTAGAAATCTGACAAGCTCTGAAAACAAGCCAGGTGATGATTTAAATTAGCATTATGAATGCAGCCAAAGGAAATGGCTCCTGGGGTAGAAGGTGCAGTCTCTGGGGAACAAGAGCCTGAGACTGGAGTCATACTGGAATGGCCTTCAGCAGGCTGAGGCAGGTAGAGACCTTTTGGAGGCAAAGTTGTTCCATAGTAACCTCACAACTTGTCTTAGGTTCTGTCTCTGTCTCTGCCTTGCCCTAAGAAACTATTTTGGGGAAAAAAACCAGCCAAAAATATACAATGAACTCATCCCAAAATAATAAGTATTCTGATGGAGAGGGAAACAAAATATCCTTTGCTTCTTTCTCCTCTCTTCTGAAGGGAAAGATCTTCATATATAATACCTCAGTTCACTGTTTTGTTTTAACCTGATGAAGGGCTAGCATTTTGATGGCAATTTCCTGCATACATGAAGAGGCTGAGGTTTACACAGTGAAGTCCTGCAACTTCCCTTCTCCCTTTGAAGTGAAGCTGAAGAGCATTACAGTGTGCCTGTACGGCCAAGAGTCTGCCTGTGTATTTTGGCATTTGAATGCCAGAGTGGTTGGTAATTTCCCCTTAAATCCTTTCATAGCTCAAATTCCTGTCGAAAGAACCTATATCTCCCAGCCGCTGGTTTACCATGTGAAGTCTGTCTCCGCTGTCCACGGCTGCTGTGCCATTTGGTTTACCTCTCAGAAGTAATGCCATTTCATGTGCTTTTATTCGGTTCTGTGTAGCATATATTTAAACTGAAATATTGGCAGAAACCCCTCTGGATGGCTGTCAGATCTTAGCATGCCACATAAATATCAGTGTGAAAACATTCCTCCCAGCCCACACAGAATGTATCTAACACTGTTTTTTCTGGACAAAACCATCCCTAAGTACAGCGAGGCCTTCAGTAAAGGACCACTTCCAGTGGGCAGGGCCCTGCCTTAAATTAACCACTTTAAAGTGCTCTGAAAGTTTCCAATATTGTTTTTGTTACCCTTTAGTTACAGACCACCTTTACTAGGTAACTAAACTTGTTTGCCAGCCCATTGGGTAGCTGCCATCCATGCAATTGCCCAGGTGGCCTGCTGCCAGCTTTCAAGTATTTCAAGATGCGAGTTATCTGATGCTCTCAGGCACTATGGGACTGTAGCTATGTTCACTGTGACAGTGTCTTCCTGCTTACCAAGCAGGTGATTCCCTGTGGTACCTTTATGGCTTTATGGCTGCACGGGGTCAGTTTCCAACGGGCCTCTGCTGGACTGCCAGTCAAGGGCAATTTGCACATTTTTTTGCAAGGATCTGCCCTTTATGTGCACTAACACGTGTATGGGCATGGCTAGGGCAGAATTTACATCTGCAAACCTCACCAGGGCATACAGCCTTTGATCATTACAGCAGACAAGCAAAATTATCAATGGGCATGAGAACACCCAGCTCCCATAGCAGAGGGCCCGGGCACAACACTTGCTACTGCAGCAACTCATAGCTTAAAAGGAGTAAGTGCTTCATTGCCTCCATGGCAAAAAAAACAACAACAACAACAAAAAAGGAAAATCCATTTTGCCTGCATTCTCTCAAAGTAACACCACAAATATGTAAGTGGGGGAAAAGGCAATTAGCAGAGCCAGTGCTATAAAAAAGAATTAATTTTGGATGCACACCTATGCAAGGCAGTCAGATGAGCTAGAGACAGGCATGTCCTTGCACATACAGGACCTGAAAGTTCAGCTGGCTTCACCCTTAGAGACTGAGAGTCAGTGCCAGCAGGGCTCCTGCACTGTGCTGCCAGGCTCACCCCCAACCCTCCTCCTCTCCTGGTAGCTGCAAGGGCAGGGGATGCCGATCCTCCAGTGCCCATCTGGCAGCAATTGCCACTTACTGGGAAGCATTGCTGCTAATGTGAGTCTGTTTAGCAGAACTCAGGCTTAAGCAGTCAGAGACCTGCTGCAGGGTTTGGCTTTAATTCTACAGATAGGGGTCCTTTAGGTAAAGTCTTACTCAGACAGAGGAATAGATGGGAGAAATAAAATAAAGATACACCAGTGAACCAAATTACTGGTAGGCAAAAATATATGCTTATGAGCTTCTTGTGGCAAAATGCATTAAAGCTAATAAAGATTAGAGAATGCAAAACTTCTTATCCCTTACGCCTCCTGAGGCACCCCTCTATCTCCCATATCTAAATGCACAAGCATTCTCCAGAATTTAATCTGATTATCCTGTCTTCCTGTATTTGTATAGCAACACTTGGAGCAGTGAGACTCTGGTGGCAATGGCCACAATGGCCATTTTAATACACTTATCCTTAGATTGCATGATTGCTACAACAGAACTTCCCTGAGCAGCTGCTTAAGAAAATGTCTGTGTGCTTTCACTTGGACATACATTTCCCAGAATAATCAAGGCAAAGCAAAGAGATTGCCACCCTGGTCCTCCAAGCATGGAAAATAATAATTTTTTCTTTGGCTTTTGTTAAATTATTTTTCCCACATATTTTCTCTTCGACTCTATCCTTGGGTCAGTTTAGAATGTCAAGTGGTCTAAGTAGGATTAATTTATTACTTTAAACTTTGCAGAGCACAGCATAAGGAGAGTGAAGTAACAGTGTAAGCAATGTGGAAAGACTTAAACATTTTCTAGTTTAATTATTGGATATATTTTGAGGTTTCCAAAACTTCTGTTCTTTTTAAAAGGACCAATTTGGCTATAGTATGGAGATTGGATCAAATCCATCTTGCATCCCTACCTAAAAATGAGATTTGGATCTACAAGTTCAGAGTCTTGGGAATAGAAGGCTCCCTCCTCACATGTAATTATGTATAGTTTCTGAAGAGGTTGAAATGTCACATTATGAAGAGATGGAAAATACATTAAGAGAGAATTAATTCATCTTCCTTATACAGAATAGTCCTTGCACAGTAATGGGATTATGACAGAGCTGGACATTTGAGAAAGTCTGTACTCCTGTTTATGCTCTATTTGATTTGCATACAAATGGATTTCCCTTCCCAGTAACAGCTTTCTCTGAGCTACTGCAAACTCTAAAATGGGAAATAAAAAAGAAATTTTTGGGAAGATAGGACTTGCAATAATCACTGGGTGACACTGCAGCTTGCTGCACAGACAAAAATACAGAGAAGGTACTGAAGTATCTCTGAGGTGGTAAGACTTGTGGAGTTCTCTAAGAGAAAAAAATCTAGAAGTAGATTACAAAGTTGTAGCATAGTTTGTGTATCTGCTATTTATACCTGCAGGTGGGCAGGAGGAGACAAGGAGTTGGTAGAGGTTTTGCTCTGCCCCAGCATCCTGGCTAAGGAAAGATGCAGGGAGGGATGAAAACCTGTTAGTCAATTTTTACTGAAGAGTGTAGCAGGTGACTCATCTCCCTAAACCCTTAGGCAGGGCAAATCTGCCTTCTAGCACAGGTTTTCACTGCACCCTTCTTGATGTTGACCACTATATTCTTTCTGATTGGCAGTGATCAGACTTATAACCATCCAGTGTAAATAAATAAGCAAGGTTTTCTGAAGCATCTTTATATACATATAGACTATGTAATAGTAATATTACAAATATGTAATATTGTGCATATATATAGATATATACTGTACCAAGCACTAGCAGAACAGCTCTGGTAATGTGGGTCAACCAGATTTATACCTAGTGTAACAGATTATTAGACATATTTTTCTGAAGAGCTTGGGCCTCTCTATAGGTATTGGCAGCTCTGTAAAGCTTCACTGCTGTTGGTTGAACAACCTAGGAAAGCAAGCTATTCCTAGGCATATATAAAATGTTTCTGTAAATAAGAATCAAATTAATTTCCAATTTGTAAAAGAAAATAAAGCAAAAACTTCACATTAAAGAAAAGGCAAAACCCAAAATTCATACAAATGCCCCAAATCAATAGATTAGACATGCATATGGGGTAAGATTTAGACAGGATGAGTTTGCTTTTGCTTCTGGAAAGAAAGCATCATTTTTGGGAACAAGAAAATCTCCAACTTAGTGTTGTGGAATGAGAAAGGACAAGCAAGAAATCAGCATGAAAATTGAATTGTAATGCATAATAATATGGTTCTATTAGGAAAGCAAAACTTGGTAAGAACACAACTTTAAAAGTCACACTTTAACTGGAGTGTGTATACAACTCTGTGTCACCAGCCCAATCCCCTAATTACTGCTTTTATCTTTCCTTTGACACATACGCTGTACTTGTGCACACGTCGTACGCTGCCATTACCTGTTCTGGCAGGTTTTTTCTCCTCTTAGATTGGTTTATAGGGCTAATTATGAATCTCCTTCTGAATATCTAATCCAGTAACTCTGCAGGACATTGCTTTTGGACAGATCCCATGGATTTCATGGAGGCTTTGGAGAGGCTCAGGAGATCACTGGTATGTATCACCTCTCTGGATTTCAGCAAATAGAACCTTGACCAAGGCTCTGGAGAGGCACCAAATGCCACTTTCTGCACTTTCCTGATATATTTAATGAGTCACAAAAGCACTTTGACAGAACTCCATCCCACCACAACTCAAGTGCAATGTTTACATATAGAAAGAATATTTATGCCTTAATGTAGAGATCAGCTCAATTTCTTTTTGCTCGTCTGTGTCTACTGGGGCACAAACGGCAAACAGTAGCCCACAAATACACCATATAGAACAAGTATTTTGGACCTATGATACAATTTGTATTTATTACTTTTACTAAAATCACAGAATCAAATGTTTTAAGATTACAACTGGTAAATTATACATATGTAATAGTTTACAAAACAAAATATTGGCCTTCAATGTGTCATAGTACAGTGTAGACCTTGCACAATTCAGTTCAAATGAATGTATATTTCGCATAACGTATTATTTATGATGTAAACTGGCTGACATAGTAGTGCTCTAAAAATGTTAGCTCTCCGATTAGACACATACGAGGATGAAAAAAAGTTTTGTGACACATCTTGTTTTTTCAAAGGCTACTGGTATTTCAGTCAAGTTATCTGTGATGCACAAAGTGACACTTCCCAGAAATGCCAATACCAATAGATTGTATAAAGAGGCACATGAAATAAACTGAGCAAAACAAAACATTGTGCTTTCCCATTAGTCTTCCCTACAATACCTCTCTCATTTTATCTTATCTGATGTTAGGCAGATGACCTGGCAATAGAAATTAAATGGATTTATTGCTATACAGGAGTATTATGCAGTCTCCAACTTACTTGAATTCAGTATATTATTTCCTGTATCTGATGGGATTTTAACAATGCAAATATGTTTGATTGTCAATGAGTATGTTTCATCTGATAAACTACCTGAAAATTTCACAGTTCATATGATAAATCGTGTAAACCAGTTCCTGTAAATTAAAAAGACAAATTATGCTGTCACTTAAAGTGGTATAAATCTGAAGCAGCTCTGGCAAAGCCAAATGTACATAGGTGTAACTAAAACTGGTGTACCTATTTTTCTCTGTGAGTGGGAGTAATGGAGACCCAAATACTTGTTTATGTACATGTACGTGCTTATATATACACGAGTATACACATGCACACACAAAGATACACCTTTGCATTTAGCCACAGCTAAGTTCTACAGATGCCCACGTATGTGTTTCAACACGGACTATGCAAGGCTGATGTACGTGCAAATGATTTTAGTGTCCTTACGGTGACCGTGAGCCTCTTCAAACAACTTTCAGGGCAAACAACATTGTGAGTTTTGTTTTCAACCTGCAAATCTGCAGTGTGCAGAGCAGCAGGATGGTATCCAGGTGTTTGGTACAGCGTGTCTGGAGATAAGTTCTTACACTCTTCCTGTTAAGAGTCATTACCACTACACATGATAAACCCGAATATTTGTATTTGCAATGTTATTCAAAACAAGAATGTTGAACTAGCTTTACTATACAAGCTAGTATCAGTGTACCCACAGCAAAAAACCCTGTTGAAAATGCTACCAAATGACAAGTATGAATGCAATGATGCACTCTGACAACTCTATAAAATCTAATCACTTAATTAAAAAAAGGAACAAACCCCTCCAAACCAGCAAATTTTTCTTCTTGAAAATTGCAGCCCATGCTCAAAGAATCCAGTTCTGGCTTTTGCCATAGGCTTCATCTTCCTCAGTGACAAAGAACAGCACGGCAATCATTAGCACGGGGAGAATCACTCACCTAAACATATTGTTGAAAACCCACAATTATTAATGTTCCATCCTTACAAATCCTGTTTAAATCCTGCCCTAAAGATTGTCGAAGACGACTGGCATTTTGGAGTGGGTCTTAACTGAGGAAGCCATGACAAATTCATCTAAAGCCTGTGCCTGGCTCTGGGTCTCTGGGAGCACCTGGATGGCAGCAGGCACTGGGCAGAGAAGCTGAGCTGGAATTTAGCTTGTGTGAATGTGGGAACTGATAAACAAGATAACTTCCAACAGTTTGAAACAGATCATTTGCAGTTTGTAGTACTGCCCCTATGGTGAAGTGATGACAGAAGTATTTTGTATTGTTAAATAACATGACTGTAGAAAAGCTGTACATTTGTCTATATTGCATTTCTTTTTCTTGCACTAGGCCCAATACAAGTTCCCTTGAGCAGTAGTTGGACTGGATGAAAAGTGGAAGCAAACAGATATTGTTATTTTCAAGTAAACACCGGGAACGCATGCTTTGCTGGCTTTTTTGCATCAAACTTTGCCTGTTGTGGTGCAAAGAGCTAGAATACAAAGAAGTAAAACATTGCAAAGCCTTCCAAATTGGGCTTCTGACTTTTGATAGCCTTATATACACTATATACACATTTATATATGTATCTAAATGGTGGAAAGACTGAAAAAGTAGCTTTTTTTAAGGGTTCAATCTTCATAAACCAAATAATACATTGTTTCAGCTATATTTTTAAAGAGGCACACAAGAGTTTCTCCATAGGGTTTTCACTTAAACATAAGAAGCTGCATCAGAGAAGACTCACTTGCCACCCTGACAAGTCAGAGAAACTTCAGTCACCTGTAGAGGACTCTCATTTACTACAAGCCTGAACTTGCTCCCATTGAAGCAAAGGGTAAGACTCTGACCAGCTTTGGTAGTAAATCACTGAGGCGTGCAGCTAAACTGCACACACCCGTGTGATGTGAGTCTGTTGTCTGACTTCTACTTTAGGAGCTACTATGGATTTTCTTTTGGTCCACAGACCTTTGTGACTTGCTAGTTGAGAGACTGTCGAACTGAAGTGTAACAAGGAGCTCTGAGCATGAGGTGTCACCAAGTTAAAAATCTACAACTTCTCTAAGAAAAAGATGGTAGCAGAAAAAGAATATACATCTATACAGTGTGCACACATGTATACACATATACTCCTGTTTCATGCAGAAAGCCTTCTAAATAAAAACACACACAAAGTAACCAGTGCCATACATTATGTAAACTCACAAGGCGTACTTTCAACACAAATCTGAAGCATAAATTAAGAGAGTGAGAAAGAGAAAGACAAAGATGACAGCAAAACATTTTAAATATAGAATTTGCACAATTGGTATTTTTGTTAAATAAGAATAAATAAATTCATTACATCTGTTCACATACCAGTTGTAAAAACAATAAATTATTTTATTTTTTCAGTGCTGTGTTGGTTTTTTTTTTTTTTTTTTTTTTTTTTTACAATTATGATGAATCCACAAGATTATTCCCTCTTTGCCCTTGTGATAAAACTGTTTCCACAGGAGGGCAGCTAAATGTAATTCCTTGTACACAGTCAAACCAAAGATGATAGGCTTTCTCTTTTTCCTAATGAGAATGTCTTAATCGAAAAGCAGATTCTCTAAAAACCACCGATGTGCAGCGGTCCAACTCCACCTAAGGGCACCGGAGATGTGTCCCAAAAAAGACAACAGTGAATTTAACACTGAGGATTGTTTCTTTCTATGCAAAGAGCAATACTCCAGGTTTCTATCCCCTAGATGCATTTTATGAATCCTGTTTTGCAACACTCAATGTAAACAATGACATAACAGTGTGAGTGACAAGGAATTTAGTTGAGAGCAGAAGCTGAAGTGACCAAGTTCCATACCTTGCAGCAATTTTTCACTCATCAGTTACATGAGATAGCTATGACTGACAAAAGCAAGGTTTGGAATTAGAGTCTGATTACAAAGAACAGCTAAATAGCAAGTGTTAACTAGAGCAGGCTGACATAGTTTATCTTACACTTTGAGAGCTGCTTACCTAGTTTATCCCCTTTGCCCTCTCACCATATAAAGGCAACTGCTTTTTGCTCATGCTAATTTGCTTCATTGCTACATTGGTGAAAATAGGAAAAATCACTATAGTGGTTTTAATTTTTTTTTTATAAATACTCCTTCTATCAAAAAATATACTTTTGATCTAAGGAAGCTTTAAATTTATACCTGTGTATGGTATTACTCTTCTGGAGCCTGAACAGCATCTAAAAGCTTTACTCATCCTGTTGCACATACAATAAATTATTACTATCTTGAAAACACAAATACTTGCACATTCTGTCTCTATTATGATGAAACACAGGAAAAACAAATGCCACTTAATAGAGCAACCGTGTGCAGAGACAAATGTTAAGTCTACACTGAGACATATTAAGTCTCCCTATTTTTCCTCTCATGATGTTTTCTATCAGTTATTAACATTTTGAGAGGTTCCAGAACATGTGTAATACATATATGAGTATAAAAATTAGATTACTTGAAAGGAAAATAAGACAGTTCAAAGTGATCTTATATTAATAGTTAGAGAAGGCATAAATCTTAAATTTCCAGTACTCTACAAATATTCAGAGCCTTGATCTCAGTTCTTAGAGTGGGATCACAGATTACATAGGCAATTTTCCTCAAGATCCACAATTCTGTGCAGGACTACTAATAAGAAGGCCACACCATTCTTGAAAGCTGAAGATGACTAGTAACATTCATTGTGACAGAGGAAGAGGCCCTGCCCCTATTACTGTTTATTTAGATCAGGGTACAAAAATAGATATTTCTGCAGGTTTCATACTTGTAGATGTAGCAATTCTATGCTGTTTTGAAATCATCACATGCCTTCTTAGAGTTCATACAAACATGCCACAGTTTTGCATTGCAAAAACATGTTTGTGTCAGCCTAGAGTGAGACCTATAGCTATACATGCCAACAAGTTTTCTCCACTGATTCAATGATTGGGATTTTCAGAAGAGCCTGGAGTATTTTAGAGATGTGAGGCTTGTCTGGAAATCCTCCTGCAGTCTCATACCCTTCTATGTGGATGAACAAAGGAATAAAAGACAGATGGGATTCTATTTTCATCAGCATTTTATAGACATTTCTTTTGGTACCTGTTATCCTAGGGCTTCATTCAAAGTCAGCTGATATAAAAAGAAGCAATTTTAACAAGGTTGCTATCAGGCCTCCACCTGTTACCTGCATAAGGTGAAATGCTCATCCTCGGTCACAAAACTTCTACCAGACGATAACAGGATTCAGAAGTTGCTGCCAATTAAAAGTATTACCAGGTACTGCCTGTGCTGTGGAAACAGTCTTATTGATAGTGGGCAAGTCTTCCACATCCTGATGTGGTTTGACTTCCTAGTGACCCCCCCTTCCTCCCAAACACGGTAGATATACAAAACATGAATGCCTTCTCTAGCTTTAAAAAAAACCCAACAAAAACACACACAAAACAATCAAAAAAGACAAATAGTTACAAACTTTTGCTGGTAAGATGAATACCAGAGTTGGACATGATGGACAAAACAGTGATAAAATATTAACTGCTTGCAGTGTTTCTTTGACCTTTATAGCCTCTTCAAAAGATGTAGGTACATAACACATTGTTAGATTCAAGGTGGAAGCCACAGAGAAAATAACAGAGAAAGCAGTTGAACACAGACTCAGAATATCTGAGTTAGAAGACACTTTGTTATCTTACCTGTAATTTTTGGTTCTCTAACTAGTTTCTACAAAATACAGTATGCCTTTGTTTTATGGAAAGGAGCAGCTTAGCAGCTATTGTTCATCAACAATAAGGACCCCAACCTGTGACACAGCTGGAACTAGTGGAACGTTTACAATCAAAGTGTACACAAATTCATTCTCCTAGACTCCTCCTTCAGTGTGTATCTGACATACACATAGGGAGGAGCCACTGATGGTGCTGGTATTTGAGCAATGCACATGTGGGGATCCCTGGTCTGTAAGCTGCTGCAGTGCCCCCTCTGCGAATTTCTGGGTGGAAACACAGTATTTGTCAGAGAATAATGATCTGCTGTCAGGAAATTCCTAGCATGAAAATGCATTTCCTTTTGTCAAAACCAAAAGGTATTACTTTTGAAAACCAGCAGTAAGCTCTTTATTTTCCAGTAAAACATCTGCAGCCCTTTCTGAAGAATGGATCAAGTCCACAAGGGCTGCAGATCTACTTTGGTCAATCACTTTGCTTATGCAGTTTGTTTTTAGATTTTTTAATAGAACCATGTAATATAAAGTGACATACCAAATGAAAGATATTTACAAAACAGTATAAGATAAGCTACTGTGGTATCCTTGGGTATATGTGACATTTTCTAAGGACATACTGTATTAGAGGTAGGTAAAAAAGGGGAGATGATTCTGTAACCTTCAAATATCCCAGGATCCTCCATTCACTAGTTTTACTTCTTTTGCACTATTTTATTTTATATTTTTGCAGACACAGAGGGCTTATAACAACTTTAATGTTTAGTTTTTTGACATATTAAGATCACCCTACCATTATTTAAAGCAGTGCACATCTTCATTTGGTCCAAATAGGCAGATTCTGCCCATAATTTGAGACTGTATGTAAGTACATTTGAAGCCTTTGCTTCTCTCTGTCTGGGCGGACCTAATACCAGTATGTCAACAATGGTTTAATCAAACCTCTTTTAAAGAAGATCAAATCACAGGTTAACACTTTTTCAACAAGCACTGTTTAAATGCTGACGGTCTCTGAGAGAGAAGACATCCCTTAGCTAATTTTCCATGCCCGTCTTTGCACTGGACAGTCCTGGTGTGCCATCCTGTATCGCATGTTCGAGAACAAGAAAGCCACGGCCCCGTAACCCAACGGGGTTGCATCAGCTGTGCAGTTACTTTGCTGCTGCTGCTGCCACTGCTGGTGACAGAGTTAGTAATTTGCCCTTGCTTCTTTGGCACAAAGAAACTGTAGCGGACATCCACTGGTTGAGTTGGATCAGTTGCAAGTATCTGCACAATAAGAACCTCTTTCGTGGCAGAGTGTCCCATCGCGTGCAAGAAATCATCTTTGTGACTCCAGCCGCTGTAGTTCATGACAGTCCCATTGATGTCAATGATTGTTTCTGAAGTGGAGATCATGTATTTTCCATTGACAAGGTACTCACCATTTTTCTTTTTCAGGGCCAGGTAGGCAGTGAACCTGCTCTGGTCCTTAGTCCTGAACTGCCGAACCTTGATATGGGTTGCTCCTTCTGGGATTTTCACTATATCAGTGTAGCCCTTACTGAATAAAGCAGATTAAAAAAAAAAGGAGTATTTAGTAGCTATTGTGAAATAAACCTCAAGTTCTACTGCAAAGCTTAATAAAGTCACTGATAAGACACATCTTCCTTCATTTTAGTTCAGGCCCTGAATCCATCTGGATTGAGGCTCATCTAAGATTAATTTAACCAGGTTCCACTGTTTGTCTATTACATTGTTCTTTATGTTCTTCAACAAATTTCTACTGCGCTTATTTCAAATGGCTTAATCTTTAGCTTGAGCAACAATTTTACGTGAGTCAGATACAAGAGAAATGAAAACAGACAGCTTATATATTTCAGCAAAGGGTGGGAGATATGAATTATGATGCACACTTTGCCTGCCAAGGAAAGATAACGAGATATGCATTGGTTACAGCTGTTTCTTGCTGTCTTTGCTATAATGATGATTAAGGAAAGCACGAGCAGAGTAACAGCTGGGTAGAGGTACCTTGGGAACATTTGAAAATAATCTTGATCACTGAGAAAAAATTTGTTTGCTTTGAAATTCATAAAGCTAAGATTAATTGTCAAGTGTCTAATATGAGGTGCACCCAAATGTTTAATTTGTACTCTCCCAGAGTTCTCTCAGTTGCTACTTATAAAGTATCTTAATTTGGATTTAGAAAGAGATATTTAACTCTTTTACTGAAAGTGACAAGCATTCAAAACCAGCAAGTGTGCTGGAACTTACCACTATCTCAAGTATGTTATTTATTTTAACTTTACTGCTATATAGAAAAAATCTAAATTAGACTATACATAGCTATAAGTTACCAGCTGGACTTTGGAGACATGCATTTTCATTTCTAAACGTGTGACAAAACCATTCTGCAAGTATCTGAAAAGTTTAGTGCTGAAACTTCTAGAAAAAAAGAATGAGAAAATATACTAGAAGTATATAAAAGTGAAGGAGTCTCCCTTGGGATTGTTTAAAGAACAGACTGCTAATTTTGAGAATTTTTGGCTGCACAAGTAGAGACTGCACAGACTACAGATTAAATGCTTGTGCCATTCCTCTGCTATTTCCAGCAGGTTATGGGACAATGACTAAAACGCTATTAATTTAGCATCTCCATAAACCTGAAGGAATATGGTATGAAAAACAGGCTGTGGGGACTCTGCTTTACAGCACTGCAGAAATATTTTTACATAACAGTTGCCAAAACAACTATGTTTAAACATGTTATTAAAGTTACAAAATAATTTGTTAAAAAACTAAAAACAATGCTGGAGAATTCAAGTCATCTGCGCAAAGAATTGTAACACTCCCCATGCACAAAGAAGCACTTGCAGCCTTAATTCTCCTGTTTCCCAAGTTCTGACTATTTGGCATTACAACCTTTTAAAAAAGTTCTTAGGAAACAAGTTTTCCAGAACATTATGTTTTGACTGCTTTAAAAGAAAAAAAGTACAAACAAATGTTGTTATGGCAGTTGTCTGCAATGGGAAATACTAGTTTCTCCTTGTACATTTAATAGTTTCCCAGTACCTTTAACCAACAGGTTGCTACAGTTTGATTTATAATGGACAGCAACACAGAAGCTGCTATTTTTCAGTGGAGAAAAGATAATTTTACTACAGTCACTGCCCTCTCATATGTAAAAACAGTTTACAGACAATTAAAATTTCACTATTCTAATGAGGGTTTTATTTTAAAGTCAATTACTCACATAAAGGAATTGTCTCAAACAATATTTCCAATAAAAAATAAATCCTCGTCACCCCAAAATTTAATCAAAATCAAGTCAGAACATTCTTGTTACTTACAGGTTAACTATTACTTTACAAATGAGACAACTTTTTGAATGCATTGAGGTTGAATTTTACATTTTGACCAGTCTCATTTCTGTTAAAGGAATGGTTTGAGGAATATGATGGTAACTTCATAGGAATAATTATAATAGAATCTCACAATTTCCAAGTACATGTATGCTACAAACCTGGCCTCACTGAAATTCAGAGTACTTTTAACATTTTTGCTGGAGCCTGGATTCCAGTGC
The DNA here is from genome assembly GCF_000700745.2 of Antrostomus carolinensis. Classification (NCBI taxonomy): domain Eukaryota; kingdom Metazoa; phylum Chordata; class Aves; order Caprimulgiformes; family Caprimulgidae; genus Antrostomus; species Antrostomus carolinensis. The sequence goes on along the minus strand of NW_010331069.1, from coordinate 26,286 downwards.
AAGGATCACTATTGAATTGCATGAAGTGTATCACTCATTTAGGCATCCCAGACATTTCAGTATTTACAAATTGGAAAAGATTTGGTTTATATAATTACTAATTTGGTTGGAAAGTCATTCTTTTTGGCAGAGGTGTTTTGGCATCCTTAGGTAGGTAATCATTGGTTTATCAGGAAGAAGATTAGTTATGTTTATTTTCAGAATAAATTCACTCTCAAAGCCATTTTTCACTGTATTAATCAGTATGTCAAAATGTATAGAAATAAAAGGTCCTTTCAGGAGTCAGATTTCAACTTCTGGTAGCTTTCAATACACTATGAAAGAACTTGGAAGATATAAACCGAAATCAAGTTTATGCACATTGGAAAAGATGGTTCACTAATGCAATCACAGATGCTAAGTAGAAATCATCAACTGGAAGTTTCTAAAAGGAGATCACTACAGCAGTCCTGTGAGAGCTTGGAATCTATATCAATTCTAATTAAAAATCCTCATTTTTCTATGAATCTTAAGAATTGAAGAGGGAGGGAAACAAGAGTTCAGACAGAGGGCAGACTTACTTGATGTTGTTACCTCAGTACAATGCTTACTGCTGCTCTCAGTGTGGTCAGGGAAAAATGACAGGGACAGTTCCTTTTATTTTAGAATCACAGAAACATAAAATCATAGAATGGTTTGGGTTGGAAGGGATCTTTAAAGGTCATCTAGTCCAACCCCTTGCGGTGAGCAGGGATATCATCAACTACTTGTATTAAATTTTATTATAGTTAAAAGCTGAACTCTTACAGAAGTATGTCTTACAGATAACCACTATAAATATTTTGACTTAAAAAAAAAGCCACCTAGAGATCAATATTATGCCAATGGACATGAAGGGATATAGTAAATGCCATGTTTAAGCCTGTGTTTACTTCTGACACCTCATTTAGTCATCTAAGCTCTCCAGTGTGAAAAGGTATTTTAAGGTATAATCCCTCTCAGCTATTAAGGAAGACTTTTGCAGCTGTGCTCTAATGCTGTCTGTTTCCCTCCACTAACTACACAAGGAATCCATGTCACTAAATCAGGTGGGATGTCCTCATTGTCCTGCAAAGTTAGATGAGATGAAACATGTTCTCAGCGTGTAACTTGCTAACACAGCATCATCTGGGAAACACAAGAGTTTCAGAGACATCCAGATTATTCTGACCCCAACAACTTTCTTATTCACTCCTCTCTTCCCTTTCCTCTCTCCTCTAGAAACCACAAGCCATCTGACAGCACAAGATTAGCAAGTAGCACAAGACAAGATGCTATACCTTATTCTAGGCAGACTTCCTATTAATGGGGTGCTCACCTGTATCACTGGCACTTTGTGTCAGAAATTAACTGGATACAGTGTTTTGCTAGTTGATTATTTGTCAGTTTTGGGGTAACGTTAGAAGGCCAGTTGTAAACACCTGGAAAGTGCAACAAAGCACAGGCAATGTACTTTTTTGCTCAATCTTCATATGAAAGTGTATTTAGAGACAGAAAGAATGCAAGCGCATAGCAGAGTTACTATTTACACAAGATACTTCTACTAATTCTCAAGATCAATACCTCTTTTTGGTAAAGGTTCCCATGACTTTTGTGCAGCTGGAATTGTCCCCTCCGCACACCCCACATTTGTCATACTGGAGCTTTGAACCGATGATGCCATCACAACCAGTTCGGATGCATTTTCCCCGGACGCAGACTGAATTACTGTACGGTCGACATTCAGTACCATCCGTTACCTAGGCAATCAAACGAGCGTTAGTTACAACTGCCATGGAAAAGATTTGCTTTTGTGAATCTAACTGGCAAAATCCAGTGACTTATTTATGCCACCCATGCAGAACAGAGTGCCTATCCTGACAGCCCAGACTGAGTTTCTCTAACATTCCCAGCAAGAAAGCAGATGAAATTTAGCAAAGGGCTGAAAACAGTGACAGGTAACTCCGCTGTAAGACAGTAAAATGATCCTGTCTTTAATGATGAGCTCACAGCTTATTAATAATAATAATAACAACAGTACTTGTAGATAGCCTTGCATTTGAGCTATGTACATCTAAATGTTACCTTCATAGCATTTAGAGGCAGAAAACCGCAAGTATAAGTGTGGGAGACATTTCAGTTTGAATTGCATCTGATTGAATTGCAAAATGACCACAAATCACAGCTATACTAGTTGGCTAATTATTCTATATTAATTGGCTCCATAAGAGCTACTCTGGACTTCCTTAACATATTTCGGGGTAAAACTTATTCTTTTACTGCCTCCTCCAGAAAACCCCAGAATTACAGATGATGCTCCAGGCAGAAACCCCTTTATCCACTACTGAAAAATAAAGATGCCCATATTTTTCATTAATCCACATAATGAGATGTGGAAAAACTTATTTTAGAGGCCAGTTCTGATCCTAATGTATAACCAGTGGATCGAAACATTAAACCTAATCACATAGTTAAATCTTTGAATCATATGATTAACTTCTTTTCCCTTGTAGGGAATGATTTCTAAGATATAGGACACTTCTAAACTGGAGCATGAAATCATGACTAGAGATGCCGTTACCTTCTGAGAAAATACCACATAATAGCCAGTTCCTTTGGCTCGGCAGGTGAGCTTGCAAACATCTCCAGGAAGTACTCCAGCGTACTTGGGGACCCATTCAACAAATGTCTTGACACCCTTTGTGTCAGACTGATAGCCATTCCGTGCTTCACACTGCTCTTGTCGAAAAGATTTAGCTGTAAAATTATTCACATAATTAGTGACTATTTCAGACCACCCTGCAAATATCATTATGCCCATTATTACTCCAATTTCTTTTTTACATAATTTTTAAGTTACATCACCTTACCTCTTTACTTAGAACTGGCCTTCAAATCTTTCAAATGTTTTAGCTTGGAAATCTTATGACATAATAAGCATTAAAGGACTAAAGTTTGCATTATGGTTCATTTTCCAGGACTGAAATTTCTTTTCATTCAAGTGTCCTTTCTGTATGGCGTCAGAGTGGGGATGGGGGAAGAATTATGGTACGAAGTATTAATTACGAATGTCTCGCCTTGGTAAACACATTTTGTAGAAACCACAATGGATCTCTGTTGTTTCCTTTTACAGCAGCTGTTATTTACCGTCTATGAACATAGTGGCTGGAACGTGAAGGCACTTTGTCAGCTATGCAACTTACCATTTGCTGGGCAGGGTACCACGTTGCAGGAGCGGTAGATGGCCCTCTTGCCGGTGCAGTACCGGCCATTGTTTCTAGGAGCTGGGTTATTGCAGTGACGATAAGCAAACTGAACTCCTCCACCACAGGTACGGGAGCACTGTCCCCAAGGTCCCCAGGACCCCCAGTTACCATGGCTTGAAGCCTGAAATATACGTAACAGTGGGAGGTAAGGACATCATACATGTGTGAATAGAAGTGCTAAATCTCAAAGACACTGCTAGTGTTTCCCCCAATTGAAGGTGATTCCTTGGTCATTTTAATCAGGGATAACAGGTCTTAGGAGCCTTTTTTCTAGCAGAGTTAATTTCTGTCTTTTATCTGCACACTGATGACATCTCATTTGACACTGTGCATCCAAGGGCAATACTAGGCCTTGCTCTGCACAGCCACCTTCAGCCTGTTTCATGGAAGACAAACATGCACCAGAAGTAGTGTCTGCTGTCTCATGTACTGCTCTCTTCTCTTTGCTATTCCCACCAATAGGTGCCCTTAAACTAGATCCGGGGGATTCAGCTCCCAGGATATGTTCATAAGGATAATCTACGATTAATTAAATGCAGCTATTGTGATGCGTAGGTATTGCTCTCTATTACTGGCAAGAGACAGAGTTGTCAGATACAGCTTACAACTCTGCTAATTTGTCTCCCTAGGAAGAGTATTGCAACAAGTTACAGGTACTGTATGAAGAAGTAGTATATAATTCTTTAAAAAAGGGTGTTATAAGGTCTGTAGCTCGATTTGAGTAACTGTCATAGTTTGCAAATACCTTCACAAAGCTTTACAAGTCCATACCTCTTCTGTACTACCGTCCACCCATTAAATTTAGAAGTATCTGAACCGTGCAGCTGACAGTTCTCATGGGCCTGAGGACTCTTCAGATGCATAAAGTTGGTTGGAGGTACAAACTTTTCTGCTCCAGAAATTATATTCTGGATAAACTTCACTGATCTTTCTCTTCACTAGAGATAGGGCCCTACAGCCTTTCAGGTAACGGCTGTAAATTAAATTTACAGACTTAATTTACCTCACAGTCCATTGCTGAGAAGTCAGGAAGCTAAGAACAGGTCCTTAACAATCCTTCTGTATGTCCTGAGACCTCACTTACTGAATGGGTGAATCCTCTACTCTGAAGGGATGCTTCTAGTTTTCCAGGAATGAAGGCTTGCATAGTTCAAACATGCTTCCTGAAACTCAGCAGCATTTTTCTTATATCCCTCACCAGTAACACTCCAATTACATGCTAAAAAAAGAGGCAGTTCTCAATCTGACTTCCATAAAGTCCCTTTCACTCCCACAAAAATCAGTGCCTTTGAGGATCATGCCTTCTAGAATCCCCTAGGGTCATAGTTGGTAACTTACTGAGTAGTATTTCTTCTTGGTTTTGTCAACACATTTTCCCTGGAGGCAGATCCTTCCTTTTCCACATGGTGTTCCCTCCACAGCAGGCAGCTTCTTAGTCAGACATACCATCTGACCTTGGCGAACAACTGCACACCAGAGGCGCGAGCACACATCCATACCAGGACACACTGTGTATTCGTGTCCAAATGCCAGTTTGCACTGACGAATGGCATCGTAGGTTTGTCCAGGGAGCTCCTCGGGGCCCAGGATCTGCTTTCTTGGTTGGTCCAGCAAACAGTTACCTAACACAGCAAACCAACTTATTATTATTACTCCCTAGTTTTCTCTGCAGTGCTGCAAATCTGTCATTCAAGTTAGGCAGATTGATAATAACAGTGAACCTCATTTAAAGGATGCCAATGTGAGCAGTAAAGCTCTCTAAGGTATCATCAGGTTTTGAACAAGGACATACTATTGCAACTGTGTTCTCATTGAGCAGCACACCAGGTGTCAAGCTGTTTATTTCCAGTCTGAGGGTGTAAACGGGTTTTACTCAGGTGCCTTTGGCTTTTCATCCTGGTTTCCTTTATTTGAATTGACTGAACACATCCCACTCTACTTATCAACTTGTGATTTAAGGAATGATCAAGACTCATGCTAATGTACACAAAGCTGTCATTTGAATTTTGAGACAGAACATCAGAAATGGTAAAGCTTCTAAAGGAATGCCAGAAAAATCACAAAAATCAGACTTGTAGCCAATGAGGCACTTAAAAAAAAAAAAAAAAAAGAAGAAGAAGAAAAACCCCAACGGATCAAATTAAAAATATAAGCTGCATATCAAAACTTATGTTGGCGGTAAATCTGAATTGGGCTTGCCTTGTAAGGAATGGCACTTGGCTGCTTCTGGAATTAGTTTGAAGAGGGTTATCCATTTTATATAAAAATACATCAATAACAAAGAAAAGAAAAAATAGCATGAGCATAAAGAACTGAATACGTGTTTTGAGATATACTGCAGAGGTCAAGATTTGTCTGGCACACTAAAAATGGAAATTCACATTTAGGTTCTAGAAGATAGATTTTTTTTAAAAAACCCTTACTTCTTGATATGCAGAACTATTTATTCAGTGTAACCTCTTTTACACTTCATGAAAGGGATATGTGGTCTGGGGAATCTTTACTCATCCTTGGCCAAAATAACCACAGTTTACCTCACTTTGGAACCTACACCAGTGCTCTTCAGTTGGATCATGGATGAAAAAAGGCTATCTATAAAATCCTCACTATTCACACAAAAGTAGGATAGAATTTCAAGCCATGGTAATGAATTTAAACAAACCAAGTATTCTGCCTCTCAATGGCTTGTTTTTTCCCTCTAGAATACACACTTACTGCAGCTGTTCTTTTCTTCCTCTAAAGATTAAGGCCAATTAGCCAAATCAGCCAAGAATTCTTTCTGCATCACCACTTACTACCAAGAAACTCCCTGTCTTGTTAAACTTGTTCCATTTGCCCTTTGCTGACCCTGATTTACCCTAGCCTTATCTTTAATCTGGATTATGCTGACTTAAATGAAGACGTGTGCCAATGCTAACTGATGAGCTGATTGCCATGATATAAAGATAATTAAAAGTACCCTAGCATTCAAAGCCTGTTGTAGTGCAAAATATTAAAGCTGTGGTGAAGAGTGAGGAAGCACAGATTTTTTTTTCTGGGGTTTCTGAAAAGGACATCTTTGGCAAAGGTTGCTGTTAAAAATACACTCTTGTATACTCTTGTAAAAGCAAAGAACAGCAGAAGTCTTACTTCATAAACCTAGTGATGAGAGAGGAAGCTAGTACAGTGTTAGGGCAGTGCTAGGAACGCACTAACATGTCAACATTTAGTGGTATACAATACTATTATACATATACTGCAGTGTTTATCAAACTCCCAAGCACAACCATGATTCAGTATTTTAAAACATCATCATAACACAATTTTGCCATGACAGAAACTGCTGCCCACCACTGAGATCCACCATGACTGACATGACTGGAAATATAAATTTAGAGAAAAAAGAAAAAAAAAAGTCACATCCTTGCATACACTTGATTTCTGAATGATGTTAGTTAACACCTGTTTGAATATCTTTCACATGTGGATAACAAACAGATTTCAAAAGCTTACATGGCAAATATAGCATTTTTATCCCTTCAGAATAGAGAGGAATGAGATCCAAAGTTCTCCTTAATGGATACTGCTCTGAGGAAACATGTATAAGATCTATAAACCCAGGTGTTCCAGCTGATCTCACATGATAAATTCAAAACTGAAGAAAGACCCCTAAGGCTTTACCACAGGAAAAAAAAAAGTCTTTACACTTATAGATAGCAGCAGTGGTAATCTCTGTTTAGACAGGTTGCAATGAAGTGCAGGTGTTTTCACCATCAACTGGTCCAACCTCGTACTTGTAATGGTCAGAAAAGACAGTTAAAAAGCTGGAGAATGGTTTGCCCTGGGCCCTCCATCTCAGAGTGCAGAGAGGGCTTCAGTTCACTATATCACCTTGCAACATACATTGCATGTATATACTGCTATTTGCATTTATTGTCCTGAGTACCAAAGAACATCTGTGTGCCCTGGAATAGAGCACCATTGTTGTCTAATTACACTGGTAATTAAGCCATCTCATTATCTCTCCTCAATGTTATGTGCAATCTATCTTAGGAAAAAAAGGCAGAATAAGATCTGTGCAGGAAGCAGATAACCAGGATATAAATTAATTAAAATAGAAATAGTCTTTGTTTCAGGTTGCACAGAGCACCGAGCACTCTGACTAAGCGCAATAAATGGCAAGCAATCATCCGCAGCCTAGTGGCTGGCATGATAATAAAGGCAATTAGTACCTTAGGAGAGGGTTGGCTAAAAGCAGATGAAAATAAATGTCACTGTCTTCTGGACACTAACTCAGCCTTTTCTTCCTAAATGTCAAACTGCTGTCTGGGGTCATCTCATGAGTGTAAAACAAATGGCGATATCATGATGTTTATAGTTCTTTCAGTGGGCCTCGGGAGACAGGGAATCAGTACCTTGATCCTCCCCAGACCTCCTGGTTGACCTTGGGCAAGACATTTATATCGAGACCTATTTAGCTGACTTGAACTGTATCTAATGCTGGTATCTGCAATTCAGTCAGATGTCAGATGTTTCACTACTCAGGCAAATGAGTTTATGGTGTAATTCAGCACCACTAATGCAGTCAAACCATTTATGCTATTGATTAGACCCCTCTGCACTACAATGGCAACTTAAATATCCAGTTTAGGAGTAGCTACATATATAGTGAATACCCACATTTTATAAGATGAGTCTGTTCTGCAATAAGACATCTAAATCTATATGGGAAACTTACTTAAAGCTTTGATAAGACATTGACTGTTCTTTTGTAGCAGAATACTGTTCACAGAACCAAACTTCTGGACTTCATTCACATTTCATTACACTTAGCCATGAGGAGCAGCAGATGAAGCACTTTATTTATTTCCCCACACCAATGCTGCCATGCCCTGTTTGTCACAAAGCACAGTTCATAAGCTCATGCACATTCAGACCAAAAGCCCAGTGCAAACTGCTTATGCTGCCTATGAGACAATGGGAGACGCCTTTTGTTCCACATTTCTCAGGTAAGCTTCCCGTGACTTTGCAAAATCTGGTCACAAATGTCCTAAAAGAAAGCCTGGCATATGGATACCTGTATTCTTTTGTTGCAACTGCTGTTTTCTGCTTTCCTTATCTATCTATGCCTGCAGCACTGCTCAAAATTACACCTGAATGGTTAAGGTTTTTTCCCTCTGCCCAGCAGCACTTGAGAGAGTTAGGATTTTCTTCTTTGTATAGGAAGATTGTGGGGGAGCATCTTATTGAAAACAAAAAGAGAGGGAAAACATTGCAACTACACAATAGTACATCTGCCCCAGCTAAGGAGAAAAATGAGTGACCTAAAAAGCAGACACTTGCTTATTCTGAAGGAAACATGGCACGTTTGCACTGTATTAGCATCAGCCCAGAGCAGCATTGTGCTTTACTAGGATCCTGTGGTTTCTGGTACACTTTGCATACATTACAAATGGGAATTATGGAGCTATCGATTCATTTACTGACTGAAAGAGGAAAATAAAACCAGTAGAAGTTCCCTTCCCAAAATAACACGTCTTTTCAGCACAATAATTTGAAGAAACTGTAATTTCAACCACTGACTTCCATTTTTACTTCACAGATAGTGTTTATGTTCTGTTAAGGCAAACTTTTGATTTAAAATAAATAAATGAAAAAATATAAACTTCAACAGAAAATGAAGACTGTTACTGAGAAAAGGTCTCTGAAAGCCTGATATATCAAGAAAACAGATTCCCTAAACATTGTATATTTGAAATCACACCAATAGTATCAGTAATAAAGTTAACTGCCAGAGGACTATGGACCTCTATGATGAGAGGTTCAAATTTTCTGTGTATTATTTCATCATATCAGTAACTCTTTGAGACTACATACCTGAGTGATAACTCCTTGTGAGTATTAGAAAGGGCAATGTACCTAATGCATGTGTTAAAAGACTGACAGATCCTAAGCCCTTTACATGCAGCAAAGAATACATAACTCACAGGTGTCAGCAGCTGAGGACTGCTAAACTTCATGTATGGGAAAACAGCACTCATGCTGAACAAGGAGACCATAATGCAAATCTGAAGGCTCTGAAGCTCCTACCTACTTTTACTGAAAAAAACCTGGCAGAATTATATTCTTAGACCCGTTTTGTTACAGCCCCTCCTTACTTCCACATTGAGATTGGGTCCAGCTCATGGATAAGGGTCCAAATTTCAAGCATCCCCCTAGGTACGAACAAGGCAAAGGTGAATAGAGGGAGAAAGTCTCTCTTTCCTTTATTGTTGGAGAAACTAGGTAGCTGGATGCATAGTAAAGAGAAGAAGTCAGGTCACAAAAAAAAAAAGGGAAAAAAATTAGAACAATCCTTCTACTCATCTGCAGTAGGAGAGGAACAGAAGAGGCAAGGTAATTCAGAGTTCCTTATGCTCTCTAAGAAGTCAGTCATGGATGGCAAGGGAGGTTCCTTTTTTTTACACCAGTGAGCTGTACTGTACCTCAGTAATTAAATGCAAAAAGGAAGTTCTCTTCATGTGTGGAAACTAACTTGGTAATATTAAGTCAATGCCAGGGCAATATGGACCATAAAACAGGATAGTACAGATTAATGGATCTAATAAAACTGAGAGAAAAAAAAAGAAGTAGTTCTCCAATAGACAGAAACAGGAGAAAATATTTCAGAGAGCACTGAAATAGCCAACAAAATATTTAAATGCAAGAAAACCCTTTACATTCAGCAGACATACCATACTTTTTATCCATAAGCATTCTGGTTACCATAACAACTTGATCCATGCACTCCATTATGTCATTTTTATCTCAGCTTTTTGGAATTTGAATGGTTTGTTTAAGAACTGCAGTTGCTTTGGGAGCACAGTGAAGACTTTAAAATTCATTAAAGAGTGAAGACTATACTTTTTTTATTCCTAGATTTGGGAAATCAAAGTTTTGCACTTATTCTCCAAAGGGTAAATGACATATTTAACAAATACTAGTTACATGACTTGGAAGGTAAACTCCGGGGGCAGAAGTTTATCCTTTATCATACAGAACACAGAGGAGTCTTAATTCTTGCTTACAGCTCCTCTACATAAACATAATAAATATAACAGCATTATAAACACAGTAAATGTCATAAATGGTAACAAGAAGACACACGTTCTGCTCATATCTATAGTCTAACGCTCAGTAGGCCATATTGCTCATTTTAATTTCTGTGAGGAAAAAGCCACTTCCTTGTGTTCTCTGTTTACTCTCTGAGCTCATATCTGTGGCATTTGGGAAGCCAAGACTAATTTAATGCTTTTAAAAAAACCTCTCCATAATCCAAATCAAATTATTGCCATCACACATTCCATCAACTCTTTCTTTTCTCTTGCATTTGAACCATGCAAAGGGAGGGTGAGACTCTGCCAGCTTTTTAGACCTTTGCCTTGTTTTGCAACCACTTCCAAGGTAGTCCTGAATATGGACAAGGAATGAACAAGCTCGTATAAAACATTCTTATTTTAAAAATTATACACAGTAAAAACTAGCATGTAGCTGACAAAAAGTGTGATAATACATACCATGACCATCATCAAAAAATTCTGTTATGGTTGCTGAAGTGCATTTGGACCAGGGTTTTGAAGCATCGATGCTAGTCAGAATGGAGGACATCAGGCGCTTATCTTCCATGGAGCCAAAGTTCTCCTCACAAAATTTTGAGTCATCATGGGAAAGCCCAAGCAAGTGCCCTATAGAAATTAAACAAATAAACAAAATGTTTATGACTATCCATAACAGAGTTTGTCATCTGGAGCTCACAGTCAAGGTGAAATGAATTGTATGAGTCATTGTCAAATTTTGAACAGCCCAAAGCAGGCCACTTGAAACGTGGTATCTCTGCTTGAAGACAAAAAAGCTATGACAGTTTACACCATTACACATAGCAAGGAAGTCATACCATCAGCTGACATGTCACGAACTGTGCTAATTGAAACCTGATGAAGACTAAAGTGAACTGTACTCATTTATATTAGTCAACAATTTAGTTCTTACTGTTTTTCCAAATCATCTTCATCAATAAAGACTAATCCTTCACTCTGTAAAGATGTTCTGCAACTGCCTAGCAACTTGCTACAATACCTTTCTAAATGGACAAAAATGCTAGCATTTATGGAGCAACTAAACAAACTGTAGGTAAATTCTTAAAGCACACTCCTTGCTGAATGATCAAACAATCTGAATCATGTTTTCAAATAGTCTCTTCCTGTAGTGAGTCTTGTTTTGTCTGAGGGTGCTTTTTAATATAGTTTTTGTTAGGATTTTAGTTTTGTTGGTTTTTCTTTTTAAATATACATGGTATTGGATATTTATACTCCAGAACACCAAATAATGTGCACACAAAGCAGCACATGATGGAACTTGCAAAAATTCTTATTGTTCATGTGAGTTCAGTCCAGTGCTAGTTGTGTTCTTATAAGTGCGACAGCAAACCTTTTCTGTAGTTCAGTGATCCCCATCTTCTCTTGTCTCTGGGCAACAATAATAGATTGTGGGCAACACATTTTTTTCCCTCTGTAAACATCAGGTTTAGCTTTAATTTCCACGCCCACACTAGACTATTTCACAGTCAACTTAAACTTACTATCTGAGAGGTAGAAGACTGAATGGTAACCAAAGCTGTGAGAAGCTCAAGCCTGAACTTACCATTCACAGTCTTCAACCTAGGCCAGGAGATGAGTAATCAGACATCCAGGGCTAGACCTGGATTAAAGAGGTCTATTATTAAAGAGTGCTTTAATAATAAGGGCAAAGACCATCCATCAAAGCCACTCCACAGAAATAAACCTGATGCCCTCAAATAGCAGCTGGAGAGCCGCACTGTATTGTTCTGCAATAACCAAAAGCCTTCTACATACTATTGGTTTCATGTTTTGGTATAACTGCTGTAGACTAGCTGTCAGATGACACAAGTAGGGACACTGATCGCAGGATATCATATTCTGATATCCATAGTAATATGCATAGTATTAACAATAGTAATAACAATAATAATACCTACAATACAGGTTGGAAAAGAAGAAAATCAGCAAATTTTACCTATTTGCCTTGTTTTTATCTGCTTTGGGGGAGAAGCCAAGAGGAAAGAGACGGAGGCAGCACTCACTGTTGAGTTGTATCTGAGATTAGGAGAGTAGCTGTGTGACCAGAAGTCTGTGTTAAGACTGCAGCAGATCAGAAATCAGGGTTTCTGTCCTGTGAGAGAAACCAAGATATCATCTGGCAGCCTTTCTCCCAGTGATGCTGGGTTCCTTACCTAAGAATTGAGCTACAGGAAAAGAGACAAGAGGAACTTGACCTGTCACTTCTAGTCATACCAGCGCTCATTGAGAACAGCTTATTTGTCTTCTGTAGCTACTGACTCTCCACTGGAGGGGAGGCAGGAAGGAGAATGAAGAAAGCATTTATCTTTTTTTTCTTCCCCTGATTTGCACACATTTACCATCACCACTCAAATGCAGCTACTATTTGAATATAAGGCCCTGTAGTATTATAAATGTTAGTAAGAATTTATTCAAGGAACCTGGGTTAACACTGATTAGAGTTAATACTCCTTTCCCTGTTACTACTGTTGCTAATTGCTATTGCAAAAGTACATTGCTGCAAAAACATAATGAATCAAGCTGAAGGCAGGTCTAATTACTGCTATGTTTTATATGCAAAATTTGGGCTTATTTTTTTCTGATAGGTAAAACTACTTTCCCTTTGCAGTACTTGTTATATATGGGCCAGATAATGCTATTTTTATTCTGCACTGAGATGCAGCTGAACATCAGTACGTACATGTCAAGTTTCTATCTGATATAGCACTATATAAATACTTCTCTGAAAAGAAGAAAACTTCTTTGTTTTACTTAAGCCAAATCGTGCTGTTGAGCAAAATAATTCACTAGTAAGATTAAGATTTCAAGCAGACCTATTTCTTTGACAGAGTAACCAACTAATCAGTGCATCCCTTCTAACCTATAAAACAAATCTGGTCACAGGCTAAGTGTTTAATGAATCAGCAGACACTGTGGCAATGAGGACTACCTCTGGCTCTGCCAAAGTCTTAGACACCACCGAGAGTCTTCAGGAAACACAAAGATGATGTTATTTTTGGCTGCTGTTCTATACAAGGTTATCGCTATGCTTGTATTCGTGCTAATGTGCTGAACGGCAGCAGGTCACACCTCATGTCTGAGAACTAGGAGCAGAGCTGACAGGCTAATGAACCTCTACATGTGCCTAGTAGTAATATAACTAGAATCATTTTCTGCTGACATTAAATAACTCCTTGTAGCATGTTTCACCAGTGTTCTGATAACTTAAGAAAACATTAACTGGAGAGGGCTTTTAGCCCCATCCCCTAGCTGCTGTTGACATACCCCTGAACACGCAGCGCAGCTCCCCATTTAGATCAGGACCGCACACGCACTACTTTGCAGAGCTGTTCAGGACTTTCAGCCAGTTTCTTGTACTTCACTTGAATCTGTGCACTTGAATATGTATATACTACCAATCAATTATACAGGAATATTTGCAAAAAATTAGCCCAGCAAGCATGAAAACACTGTACTGGCTGACCTAAGTTTCACTTACAGCAACTTTCTCTGAGACCACTTGTATTCCTAAAGGTTGCAGGAAGAATGCTTTTGTATTTAATGTCCCAAGACTCCTCATATTTATAACACTGCAAGAAATTATTTCACTGTAGCATGCTTGTGAAATAAGGTAACGAGGTTCCGTCAGTGGAAAAGTACAATTTCTAAGGTACTAAACAGCTCTGGGTTAATAACAAAAGCTGAAGTTTTGTTCAAAAAGTTCATCTGAATAACACTGCATGGCACACAATGCATGTTCAGTGTTGGATATGAATAATAGTTGGGTGCAAACCAGTAATTTGAGAACTTAATTTTTCAGAATACTCAACATTTTATAGCACCATTCAGAACTACCCAGCGCTCTGTGATGTGAAGGATGCAGTCTTGTAGGGCAGAATCCAAGTTTCTTAACCTTAACACTCTCTGATACTGCACTGCAACACTCCACCCATTTATGATACAACATCACTCTCTACAGGAATCCCCTTCTTGCACAACCGTACTTCACCTTTCATAACTTTGTCCATCTTATGTGACATCCCACGTGAGCACATAATAAAAGACTGAATACAGTGCAGATGCACACAGGCCCTGTTAATGTTGATGCTTCTGAATGTGCATCTTGGACATCTCTTAAGTTTCTCTGCTACCTATGACATTCTTTTAACATTTTTTGTGTGTAGAAGTTCCTCATTGTGCCAACTTCATCAGACCCAGCTTCAGAAAGACTCCTTCGTCTTTTCTTTCCTTTCTTCATCTTTTTATTTTTCAGCTCCCACTCCTCCTGCAGTGCAATTTGTAAGCAACCTCAGCTTAGACTACTTACTGTCAGAGCAATGTCGTCGCACCACATCAAACTATGGAAATCCTACAGCTGGGCAATGCAAATGCCCCTGGAGCAGGCCAGGGAATATACTGAGATTTAGTTTGCTCCTGGCTCCCATGCCTAATATAATTTCCTTCCCTCTCTACTCTGAGAGATGTGCTGACTCTGCAGAGAATATCACTGCTAAGCTGCAGACTGAAGTTGTTCTTCTTCCTTTCTTGTTTCCTCCTCCATATAAAAAAGAAAGATATGAGAAAGCTTGCAGCCAAATTTCAAGCTCTTCACTTTGAGCAGAGAAACTGCAAATTTTTTCATAAAATTATTGCAAATTAGTCTCCCTCTCAGAAATGGCTGGACAGTCTCTGTGGAGAAGTTAATGTTAAATGTTCCGTTCAGTACAGAACATTTAATCCCAAATACTTTTGCAAAAGCACAGGAAACAAACAGGGTCATCTTCTGGAAAGTGTCAAGCTACTGGCTTCACCTTTAACAGAGTGCAGCATAACCTCTATACTTTATAATGGTAGAGTAAACTGAGGACATACCTCATGAACAGTGTCTACTTTGTTACATTAAATCACGCCATTGTTCTAATGCAAAGTTCTAACGAGAACTAGTTACTTGGCATACTTCAGCTTTTTGAGGAGGAGCTTCCCAAAGTATTTGTGAGTCTCTCTTGTTAGTTTTTAAATTTTCAAAAATAATTTAAATAATTATTGCAAGGAAAAAAGTAGTAAGTAGCGACAAATTTTAAAAATATGCAATTCTGATTGTCAGTATTTGAGCTTCTAAATTAGTTACAAGTGATGTTAGTGATGGTAATATTTGTTCATAGCATTAAAAATGTGGATTCTATCTGTCCATACTGATTTGTCAGTTAACGTTGTATGTACGCTTACAAACACTGCAAATGCAACTTTCAAAGAATTTTATGGAACTAAAATTCCTAACCATTATCACAACCTAAATCTCTCTCCATCCTATCTTTGCCTTTTAAGGCATTCTGACCAGACTTAAGCTAGATAGATGTATATGACAAACTTCCAATGACTCTTAAAACTGGTTTTGCCTTTCATTAAAAAGAATCAAAAATCAAAATATCAGAACAATCTGTAATCTCCAAATACTGCCTACAGAAATGAGAACAGAGTACTTCTACACCTGCACCATTTATCCTTTTACATCCAAGAACTAAAGAAGGGACATTTCCCTTTCTGTTTGAAAAGTCTACCTCTGCTCCCCATCCCTCACGTCCATGAACATGCTGGTAATACCACATATTGCTCAGGATGTAGGCTGGTTTCTGGCATTTACTGGTGAGGTGCTTCCTTTCACAAGCACCACTGTGAAAAAGTGACAGGTGATCCCTCAAGTGATCCTGTATGTAACCATAATTCCAGTGAAAGCTTTGGGCAAAAGCAAAGACTTAATAAACATGAATCTTATAATGAAGGCTTTTAAAAACTATGCCAATTTTAGCACCACAATGTTTTGTACTGCTATGAACTTCAAACCAGGCTGTTGAGAAAAGAAAAAAAAAAAGAATCCCAGCAGCTGTGTAAAATGATGACTGATTGAGAATGGGTTAGTAGATCATCTGATGTTTTCTACTTAATGAAGCATCTTACTGGTGTTGACAGTTCCCACTGAGTGAAAATGACATAACATAATTTTACCAGCAGGATGGTGTTTAGTTAAGTTATACTGTAGGAATGCACAAGATGGTAAAAGAAACAGATGGTGAGGAGGCATGGTTTACCCTTGTGCAAGTGAAGAGGAGCTAGCCTTCTTGTAAATTGGTTTCTTCTCAAATGGCAAAACGACCAACCAGCTAAATGGACTGACAGCCTTTCCTCACTGCCTTCCTTCTCCCCATGAGGTGAGACAAAGTGTGACTACACCAGTAAACTGCTGACAGCAGTATGAAAGCAAACTGCAGATTTTGGACCCTAGTATATTTTGTAACATCAATCTGCAAGTGACTCTTGGCACAGCTCAATCTGTTTTGATCCTGAAGCAAGAAATCAACAGCAGTTATCAGCCCCTGGATCCCCATTAACCTGGGATAAGGTGAACAAGAAATAATATCCCCAATGGGTTCAAAAAGAATTCCTACATCTTGTAGGAATGGAGTATATATTCCTAAAATAAGATGGGAATACTCAAAAGCAATTATGACAACTCAGCTAAAACTTACATCCTCTCTAAGTATCAGAAGACAAAATGCTTTGCAGGTAAATCAGGAGCACATGAGAGCTATGTTGGATGTATGGTGAAGCACATTGCACTGCAGCTATTTTCTTCCCAGGAGTGCTGGGAAGCAAAACAGAAGTTTGCATATTTCTGCATTTCCTTAAAATATGTTGCCAGACTATCTGTAGAGGTTCTCTGCATCAACAGCATGCAATAATTACTCTAATCTCATTTGTTTTCCACTAGTATCTCAAGTATAGAAATAAAGAAAACAAAAAGCACTCATAATGTACAGCAAGTAAAACCCAGCTTTTGCTAAAACACAAATCATAGCAGCTCTTTTTTTCTGGAAAAAAACCCCAACCTTGTTTATGGACATCCGCAGATCTCTACTGCTTGAACTGAACAGCATGTCAAAGTACAGCTCTTGCATTTGACCACAGCTCTAAATTTGACCACAGGACACATGCAAAGTGACACAGCATGCTAAAAAATGCTGCAGACATTGTAATGAGTTTTCTGAGAAAAGCTCAGCTCTGATGAAGCATGTTTTTCAGTTAGGTCATGCCTTTCACCTAATTTTCAGTGGGAATGACTGGGGTACAAAAGAAGGTCAAGTGATTTGCCCAAGGTTACCCAGTGAGTCACTGGCTCTCATGGGATCAGGATTCAGGAAGCTCCTGGCTCCACATTCCCTGGTCTAATCACCAGCCCATACCTTCTGCATGAGCTTCTCGCTCTCTCCATTGCTAAAAAAGGATTGCGTGTGGTAACTCTTTTAAAATAAAACAATTTATTTCTGCATGTATTGTTTTTCTGATTTGTGCCAGTACCTGGCTCCTTGTTAAGGACTGCATACTGATATAACTCAGAAATCCTCTTGCAGTTACGGGAATTTTGCATAAAAAATGATGGATCTAAGCAATAATGATTAATAAAGTTGTTTTCTTATAAAACAGAAGTATTTTGAATTACACAAGCTTACAAAAAACATGCATAGAATGTAAAACTGGATATTCCTCTTTCTTCATACTTGAACTTTCCTTCCAATTTTCTTTTCTTTGACTGCTATCCATCACTTATGGAAGAAAAAAAGAAAAAAAAAATCACACGCTCTTTTAAATCTCCAGCCCAGAGGCAGTTTTAAATATTTCTGGCTTAAAAGAGTTCTTCAGACTGAATGAAACAATAGTCTTAAGTGTAGCTTCTTTTCAGGAGCAGACATAAAAAAACCCCCACAATCAGACATTCATACACCAGTCCTGCAGACTTTACACAAAACAAACTTCTGCTGAAATGGCTTGTTGTAACAGAATTCTGTGGGAGATCACAGGTACATCAGCCGTCAAACAGACAATTTGCAGGCTAGACTCTGTCCAGGAAATATGGACTAGGCAATCAGAAAACACTATGTCCACACAGACTCAAATAATAGCTAAAAAGATGTGGTCCACACTACATGACTATCCTAATTAACGGGGCATGTAGAAGATGAATATTAATTTTAATGAAAAAGTGAGACAAGGTGACACCCATTGCACATCTGACCAACTCATTGTAACTTGCAAAGAACATAATTCATGGTAGCTCGTGGTAAATGAATGAACTCTGAGAGAATAAGTAGTGCAAGAATGTAAAAAATGCATTGCCTGCTGCCTCTTTATTGTGTGATTCTGCCTTCCTCTCTGTCCTTGAAGTACTTCCCACACAAAAGCTACATATGGGTAGTATTTACCTGCCAAGGAGGAAAGCAATCCCTACTTTCCCCTGCCATCTGGTAGACTGTGGGTTGAGGCACACACAGCCGAAGTGGACTTCTATTAGAATCACAGAATCATTTAGGTTGGAAAAGACCCTTAAGATCGTTGAGTTCAACCTTTAAGCTAATACTGCCAAGTCCACCACTAAACCATGTCCCTAAAATATTTTTTTTACAATGATTGTCCTGAAACATTAGGCAAAACCCAGTTTCATTCTCAATTCCCTTATGGTTGCAGATATTGATATTTCACTTTTTATATTTGGCTTTACGTTATGATGTGTCAGGATCTGCAGCTTTTCAAGTACAGCGCTTGTTTAATCTGATTCTTCATGACGTTATATGTACACAAAGATCAGCACAACTCCAGAAAAACTCTGAAAACTCAGGCAATGTGAGTGCTGTGTCTGAGTCACTTCCTGAAATCTCTGGTTGACAACTTGGTCTTCCACCTCCTCACTTCTCTGTCAGAATCACTTCACAGACACCAAAAAGGCAAGACTCCCATCTACTCAGACTTAAAAAGTGGTAGATAGAGAAAAGATCAAGCATATTTAGAACCTCAGGATTCAATTTTTCTACATCATATCAATTTCCCCCTTCCATCTCTCCACTTTTTCATATAAATTGTCACAGCTTCACTAAAAAAGGTTTGTTTTAAGCACCATGTGTGCTGCAGGTAGAACAATTATATATTACGTATAACATTATAAGTTAATCAAAATATTGTTGGGCAAGAACTTTTACCCAAAATTTTAACCAGCAACCTCTTGTACAGCTGATGTTTGTGTTTTGAAGCATCAGTTAAACTTTCTGCCCAAGCCTTCACCTCTTGTGAAGGCTTAGTTTTGAGTGCCCACCTTTTCTCTTAACCAAAGGGAATATGTTCATAAGGGCTTAATTCAAGAGCTTTTGAAAGAAGTTTAGAGACAACCTTGAAAAAGGTTCAAAGAGAAGGAATCAAGCAATTTTCCTGATGTATGTCATCAGAGAAGACTTGGATGAGTGTACTCTCTCTCTCGTTGTTGTTTTAAGAAAGCAAATCTGCCTAATTATGATTACCTGGATATTTGCCTGAACTTCATCTGTCATGAAAGAAACATAATATGAAAGTCAGACAATCTTTACCATTTTTTCATGTGCCTAGGAGATTCTGTGCCCTTGGCAATGTATCCCCCTTGAAATGAAAGGCTACAAAGGATTTGTACTTGTCAAGTCTGGAGCTTGTCTTTATCTGCTTTATCTTGACAGCCTTGAAATCAAAGGGCTACATGCTCAGCAGTGGAAAAGAAAAGATGACTGTATTTAGTTACTTTGTATACAAAATGAGCACATGGTAAAATATGGAACGAGTATCTTTTGACTCTTCTATGTACATCAAAAGTAAGACAACCATTTAAATATTATATACATTGTTCTTGGTTGCAGCTGATTCTGAAGTGAGAATCATATGTTTTTCTATAAAGGTCACACAGGTTAGAAATGGTGGACATGGCCCACTTTCTACAGAGGCCTACAACTGAAATACAGGCTCAGGCTCTGAATAAATACTTTTAATCTACTCAGAATTCAGCAAAATGGTATTTTGATATATTTCAGTGAACCACCTGAGTAGGGACTCCAGGAGTGACACCTCACTTCTAAAATGGTTTCTCTACATAAAATTATGCTCTCTAATAAAGCACTACACTTTGCTAACAGCACTTGCGATATTTTTGTCCTCAGTGATGGCAGATGCCACAGAATGATGGCATGCTGAAAAAGATTTGGTATTAAACACATTATTTTCTAGTTTTAGTTTCTGTATAGTTCCTTGATTTTAGGTGTTACACAGCATAGCTGTGGAGGAAGTTATAACTTCACATAACCACAGAAAATGAGGCTGAGAGACATGGAAAAGCCATCTTGTGCATCCGTCCACCCTAGGGTAGGATCAGCATCCCCAAAGCCACAGCTGTTTTAGCCAGCCAGCTCCTGCGAACCTCCAGTAATGGAGATTTCACAGCCTCCCTAAGCAATTAATTCCTGCCCTTAACTGTCCTTCTGGTTGGATGATTTTGGCTAATGCTTAAAGTAAATCTCCCTTGCTGCAATTTAAGGCCATTATCCCTTGCACTGTCCCAGGTGGACACGGAGAATGATTTATTACGTAAATTTTTGCAATAATTTTTTAAATATATTTAAAGACTGCTTTTATGTGCCCCCTTGGCCTTCCCTTCTATAAAGTCATATGTAAAAGATAAAAGAAAACTAATGAACAGAGGTTTAATTAGTTCCATGTAACAATTTTAAAGCTGTATTCTAAAAATAAAATACTTGGAAAGAACATCAGTAAACCATATTACTCAGGAGGATAGAAGGATTAATAGCATGCCAGCATGGTTGCACGACAGAGAAACAGGAACTTTGCAAGAGGTCAAATTAACATTGCCACTGAGCAAAAAGGCAGTGCTTTCTCTGTATCTCATCTTAAAAAAAAAAAAAAAAAAAAGAAAAAAGAAAAAAAGTTCTTCAAGATCGATGGAAAAAATAAAGATACATATAATTTTATTAGACCCATGTAACTCCCACTGAACTAAACTGGACCTTTGTCTGTTTAAAGACTGCAGGAAGGATGCTTTTGTATTTAAGGACTAGATCGAAACTCAAGAGACAAGTTTAATCCTTGGATTTCCTTGAGACTTCCTTTGTGATTTTGGGATATTACCTACTGATAAAACCTTGAACTCTTCTCATTTTGTTTTTGTAGATGACAAACCCTATTGGGATATTACCTACTGATAAAACCTTGAACATTTTGTTTTTGTAGATGACAAACCCTTTAGGATGGCGGGCTGTCTGTACTGAAGCATGTGGGACTCCAGCACAGGAGGAGCCAAAGTCAGCAGAAACTTTTGACTGAAACTGCATCACAAAATGCAACATCAGGCTACTAAGTAAGGAATTGTAACGTACTGGATATATCCCAGCGCAGGAGATGTTAAATGTAACTTCAAACTGATTGACTGTGTCTGTTGGTGATATTAGATCATGCTTATCTTCATGGGATGCAGAGGGTGGCTTATAATTCAACTCTGAAAAAGCAAAAAAAATCTCCAACTCAAAAGTCCAGAGTGTTAGAGTGAGAATCTAGTTATTTTTGTTTCCTGATGGTTATTTTAATAAGGGATATATGGAGAAGCAATATGCTAGTGCTGACCAATGAAAAACATTAAATAAATGTTGAGATTATGAGCAACCATAGGTTCTTTAATGTTTTTCTCCAGATGTCTTTGTGAAGCAGGGAAGTGCACGAAATAAGGAAACATCATTTTTTTACAGAAAATGGGCTGATGATAACAGAGACTTGGAGAACGTCTACATACTGTGCCTAAGCTAGCCCAGATATCCCTGCAAAGCTATGGAGGCACAGCTGAAGGAGTTACTTCAAGTCAAAAAAGATGTCTATAAGGCATAATGTGGAGCTGAGCTGATGATTTCAGGCAAGAACCCAGAAGAGTATTTTTGTGACAGCAAAACTACTGCTTTCCAAACTGATAGCAGCATGTCCCCTGCTAGAAAATAAGCATATATGGATTTACCATTAGTGGCTGGATGTCTTGACAGGCTATGATTTAAAAATAACATTTATGCTATTAGCACTGCTTCCCTTTATTCTGAAGAGAAACTGGATTATTACATTCAAAGTTACAAGGTTCCTTCCTGATTTTTGTTGCATTATCTGCATTTTCTCCATTTGATATTGGAGACAAATTATTCCTGATTTTCCTACATACAAGTAGGACAAGATTCAGATCCTACCTTGTCAATCGTTACATACAGATCTCAATTTCTTACTGTCATCTAATCCATTATACTAAGAATTTGGTTGCATCTATTTCTTTCTGTCCTCTCTTTTACAGCTCTCTGGAGATTTTGCCTGTTATTGCTGCTCATTAATACTCTGTCCCTCAAAAAACCACTGGTCAAAATTGATCTGTTTTATCCAAAAGAAATAAAATAAACATTTAACATATAATGCAGTAGAAACTCTGGCAACAGAAGCAGCAGGCTTTATTCTGTAGCAGGATGCTTTTTGGCTTCCTGTGCACGTATCCAACCTGAGCCCCTGGGCTATGCATCACTCTGGTTGGTTGAGCTGCAATTCCATTTACTTTGGTTGCCTTCCAGAGAAAGAATATGATCTTCAAAAATACTCTTGGTTCCTTCAGAGAGGAAACAAGAGCACTCAGATCCCCTTGAAGTCAAAGTGAGGACACACAGCCATTCTCCGGATCAAGTCCATGTTAATGATGGTGCATCTGCTACACACATGCAGCAGGGTTATTTAAAGAACAGAACACGATGACTCTGATTTGCTCAGAGGCTTACCTTGCTCTTCCTACTGACAAAAAGGAGCATTTTAGGCTTAGAGCCCTTAGCATCCCATCTGTCTTGCAGGGGATCTCCTACGTTGACAGGTGGATTCCACCAAATAACTAAGCTGCTGTAAAATTAAAGCTACACCACAGGACAGGGGGAACTTTAAGACTTCTGAATTGTAGGAAGAAATCTGTTCTCCAAATAAAATAAAGTAAGGTTTCCCCAAAAATGCTTAACTAAAGGCTATCCGTGCCACACTTTTATTTTTCATCTTTCTTTGACCTACAATTTAATATAAGTACTCAAGCAATTTTAGCTGTGCTTTCTTCTCAACTTCTCCCACTTTAGGCCACACACACAAAGATCATTCTGTGACTTGACACCCCTCCTTTCAAAAAATCTTACAGTGAGGAGAAAAAAAAAGTAATGTTATTTTAAATAACCTCAAACTAGCGTTTTTTGTCCATTAGGGTACTTATTTATTCATTTCAATTCATGCCTTTTTTACATTGAAAATTATAGCTTTTATGGATTCCTGTAAATGTCTAGGTATGAAAATGGCTCTTTTTCAAAAATGTGCTTCTAGGTCACTAAAAAATAATTCACTTCTGTTTACATTTTCTCTGCATGGAATTCAAAGTAATAATATGTATATTTACTGCTCATCCCTATCTTTATTGATCTACATTACTTCATTTTTGATCTATCTAATCATGTATTTATTGCTGATAAAATGGTAGTCACATTACTCACCTCTTCATTCATCAGATACATCAACACTGGCATCACAAGAAGGTTCCTCATGCAACCTCACCAATGCCCACTAGCCTTGAGCAGTAAGCACCACTTCTGGATGAAAGAAGATATAAGCAGTCCCTCTAGCAGACTAGCCTTTGAGTGACTGACTAAGTTTGCCAATTTATCTCCTTGTCCCCGTTCTAGACCAGGTTTGTGATGGGCTATTAGCTTCACAGCATCCAGGTCTGATGCCACTAAACTCATCTAATGTGAAGTTGCATTTAATGTATTGCTGTACTTATCTCCAAATGCTCTAAATTAGTGATTTCAGAGGGCTTTTTCTTTTACAATTATATTATTGTTTATTAAAATAAAATTTCTGATTTGGTGACTCATTCTGCCACAACACTCTATGTTTTCATGAAACACATGATCCCCTTCTAGCCACTACTGATTTAATTTCTTTGTGGTACCACAAGAGCAGTAAGGTTAGGTTCACTAATAGCGGAAGGGTCAGGTCACTGACATACCAAGCAGCTGCTTTTTCATTCTTTGTGACCTCTGGTTGCTGAGCCAGGTATATATAAGGCACACAACTCTCAGGTTCTACCTGCTAACTGCTTGAAAATTGAACTACTGCAGTGATACTACCAAAGCAAACTTTACTTTGGTTTGGCATGAGGTACAAGGCAATTCAGAAATTGGCTTTCTTGCAAAGTTCTCCTTTCCTTGTTATTTCCTTCCAAGAATGTTAAAAAAAAAAGTTCTTCACTTTTAAATTGCTATTCACTCAACAAAGTGAACAGCCCTCATATCAAATGTATTTCCAGTGAACACAGCTCACAAAACATTAAAAATTAAAAATAATCAAGATGGCAGCAGTGTCTCTCAAGGAATATATTGACAGACATAATGTTCCAGAATATAAACTTTCTTCTGTCACTAATTCTATCTTAAATCCTCTGAAGGGCATATGTAAGGCTTCTACACTAAACTGCTGTCCACTGAGGTGGAAACTGAAACAAGTTAAACAGTTTTTTGATGAAACATTTATCACCTAAATACTATTTCACTTATTTCAGGATTCAGATTAGTACTATATTTTGCCATAAAGATGGAATTTCCATCCACTCAGAAAAACATTAGAATTCTGTTTTTTTCCACAAAAGCCTTCTCTGCAGGTAATATATTGTCCCAAGAAAAAGTTTCATAACAGCAGAGCAGGCAAGTAGTTCAACAAGGTGAGTTATTTTCCAATGTGTACACACTAAATGCATGGAAATTACAGTAGATGGGACAAATGCTTTCTCAGGAGGAACACGTATTGACATCTTTGGACAGTAGCAACAGCCTTTGAATTTTCACTTCAACTACTGCTTAGAAACGACACTGTCGGAAAGGAAACGCCTACTGTGCACCTTCACTTGCCTTCTGATCCCTTATTAGTTAACCCTGAAGTGCATATATATACAGTCTTAATCCCCAAGTGAGTATCTGGGCCAGGGGAAATCTGGAATTAATTGCGAAGTGTTTTGGTTACTAATGCAGCTGTTACAAGTGTTTGATTTGGCAAGCGAACAGAAAAGGCACTGCATACCAATTTCGTGAGCCACTGTAAAAGCTGCATGGAGGCCATCATCTTCAATCACTGCACAGCTGCGCTCAGGAGAGCATATGGTCCCAACGTCTGCCATTCCCAGAGTATCACATGAATGATGCCCACATAAATCCTGCCCAGGAAGGGAAAAAAACAAAAAAAAAAGTTAAAATAATTTTTTACACCCATAGGTAACTACAGGTGAAAGTCACCAGCCCTTTGCAAACAGCAGAACCTGGATAAAAATATCAATATAAGCTTCCATCTAAAAAAAGTCAATGCAGTAAAGTTAGTGGGAATATTTTCATTGACTTCAACGGGATTTGTATACATTCTGTAATTAATTATTGTTATTTAAATTTCTATTTCTGCAATGCATACAAAGGCTCAAACTTGCATTGAGTTAGGTACTCAAAATACATGCTGTAGAAGCATTTCTTCAGTGACAATCAAAATAGAAGAAATATTCTCTTTATTTAGAGAAGGTGAACCAAGGTGCAAAAAGCTTCAGATTCCCAATCAGTCCTTGAACCAGAGATCACCTTTCTTGTCAAAAGGCAAGTCTTGCACTTAAAAGAAATGAGATTGATATATATTAAACCTCATGTCACAACTGTCAAATAGTACAATGTTTAATAATGTACTACCCAATATACCAAGTATTTAAGCAATTCCCAGAGGTTGCTTAAAGAGTCAGTGATATGATAGAGTATAAAATGCCTAGTCTTACTAGTGTAACAACTTGATCACACGCTTCCTACTTGTAGATAGGGGTTGTCTCCAAAAACCATGCAGGTAGCATCAGGATTTTTCTTTCCATTCCAGGGTGATAATGGTAATGGTAATGGTAATGGTAATGGTAACGGTAACGGTAACGATAACGATAACGATAACGATAATGATAATGAAGAAGGCAGCTTTGGTCAGTGTATTGGGTTTGCGTGGCAAGGTTT
>NW_010331068.1:9928-10339 GCF_000700745.2 Antrostomus carolinensis | reverse complement strand
CATGAAGCCTTTCTCAGGAACAGGGACTCGCTTTGTGTTTGGTACCTGGCAGGATTTCCAGGTCCTTGTCTCTGCGGCGTGTTGGGTGGGTGCTGGTGGTGCCGGGGAGTTGCCGGTGCCCCGGTAGCTCTGCAGCCTTTGCAGCCCCAGTGTCGGTAATTCAACTGGAGGCTCGTGCTGTTCCTGGCACTGCGGGGTTTGTCCTCGGCCACCGGGACGTGCTGGGATGTGCCAGGGCGGCTGCTCACACCCGCCCTGTGCCCGCAGATCGCCGCCCTGCTCAAGGACCACGAGCGCATCCAGGCCGGCCAGACCAGTGCACCCAGCGACGATGACAGCGACATCAAGAAAATCAAGAAGGTGGGTGGTGGCGGGTTGGCGGGGTCCTGGTGCTCGTGGTGTTGTGGCATC
>NW_010331068.1:9583-9792 GCF_000700745.2 Antrostomus carolinensis | reverse complement strand
GCCATCAGCACCTCCCTGGGGAGCCTGTTCTGGTGCTTGACAACCTTTTTGGTGAAGAAATCTTTCCTTCAAATTTCCTAAAACCTTCAACCAGAGCAGGTTGCTCAGAGCCCCGTCCAACCTGACCTGGAATGTTTCCAGGGATGGGGCTTCTACCACCTCTCTGGGCAACCTGGGCCAGGGTCTCACCACCCTCAGTGTATTTCTCC
>NW_010331068.1:9266-9512 GCF_000700745.2 Antrostomus carolinensis | reverse complement strand
CTGAAAAGTTTGTTCCTATTTTCCTTATAAAGCCCTTCAAGTTTGAAAGGTGCAGTAAGGTCTCCCTGGAGCCACCTCATTTAAAGGAGTGACTGTTCATTTCCCAGCGGGAGGGTTCAGAGCAGCACCAGGAACAGGCACCATCGCGCCCACCTCGGCACGGAGCCGGGGAAACCTCCCGGCAGAGGCAGAGCCGTGGCCCCTGTGCCGTGCCGAGCGTGGGGCTACTGCCCGGAACCCCCAACG
>NW_010331068.1:6067-9066 GCF_000700745.2 Antrostomus carolinensis | reverse complement strand
CCAAGAAGCCTCCCATCACACACGATGATGTCAGCAGCATATTCCTCAACAGGTGAGTGCCATCATGGGCTCCAAGAGCTCTGTGGGTCCCCGGAGGAGCTGGCAGCCTCTGGGCAGATGCTGGTGTCCACAGCCCACAACCCTGCCCCGGGAATGGGTGTTGGGGTGTTCAGTGCCGGGGGTTCTCCAGGAGCCTGCAGCCTGGCCCCCAAAGCCATGGATGGAAGGTCACCGTCCTCATGGGACACCTGCACATGGAAGGTCACTGTCCCCAAGGGACATCTGCACATGGAAGCTCACCATCCCCATGGGACGCCTGCACAAGTGACCTGCTGAGCGCTGGGCAGTGGCAGGAGGAGGTGCCATGGGGCTGGTGCTCCAGGGCCTTGGTGGCAGATCGGGGCTGCCAGGATCCTGTTGGTATGAGGTCCTGGCTCTGGTGGTGTGGAGGGCAGTGTCCTTCAGCGTTAATAGCTGCCTGTAGGTAGCGATGCGTGGGTGAAGTGGGAAGGATGGAGCTCTCATGGGAGAGCTGGAGGTGTTGGCTCCCCTGCATTTCGGGGATGACTCCTGAGGGGAGCTTCAGGCTGCTCCATCCTACTCCTCCTCATCCACCGTTCCCTGTGTGTCTCTGGGGACCCTCTCTGCACCCACCTTGTGCACCCACCTCCCCACCCAGTCCAGGGCTCCCCAACTCCACCTCCGAGCTGGTGATCACATCTAATTGCTCATTATTTGCCACTGGTCCATCTCTCTTTCCACCCCTTGGTTTATCTTTCAGCGAAACAATCATGTTTTTGCACCAAATCTTTTACCAAGGCCTGAAGGCCAGGATCTCCAGTTGGCCAACGCTCGTGTTGGGTGAGTGCCTCTTGCCTCCTCCCTGTGTTTCCTTCCTGCTCATGGGCAGAGCTGAGCCCACACTCCTCCTCCTCCTCCTCCTCCTCCTGCCAGTGCAAGAGGCACTTTGCTGACCGGCGGCAGCGGTGCAATGTGTTGCACAACGTGGCCTTGCGTCTTCGTGTCAGTCACGGAGGCGAGACCGGAGCAAAATACCCCAGAAAACCCCAGTTCCTGTGTTCCGGGTGGTGGAAGGGGTGGGCTGGGCTGTGCGCAGGACAGCTGGTGCTGAGGAGCGTCGCTGTGTCTGATCAGACCCTCAGCTGGCTCTGAAAGGGTCTTTCAAACCCAAACTGGGAGACCTGGGGCTTGCACAAGCAGCCCGAGGCCACGGGCGGTGCCCTGGGTGGGACCCGGGGTGAGGAGGGTCAGGAGCTGTGGTGCTGTGCCAGGATCAGGGCTGGGACCCTGGGACACGGGCTGGACCAGGAACCCACCTCCCCATCACCTCTCTGCTCACAGCCGACCTGTTCGACATCCTGCTGCCCATGCTGAACATCTACCAGGAGTTTGTGAGGAACCACCAGTACAGCCTGCAGATCCTGGCACACTGCAAGCAGAACCGGGACTTCGACAAGCTGCTCAAGCACTACGAGGCCAAGCCTGACTGCGAGGAGAGGACCCTGGAGACCTTCCTGACCTACCCCATGTTCCAGGTGACCACTGGCACTGGGATTGGCCCTGAGGATGCCACCACAGCACTGGCATTGGGTGGTGGGGAGGCAAAGCCCAGGTGAAGGTGGCCTGGGGCTGGACCCTGTGTGGTCCCACGCTGCTCCTGGGACCTTCTCAGGCCATTGATGGGCTGGTTGGTGCTGTGGGACTCTCTGGGTGACACTGCCAGCTTCCCAGTCACCCTGTGCTTCTGGGACACGGATGAGGCACAGCAGGGTCCTGGGCAATACCCCACACCGGTCCCCTTCTTCATTAAGTGTGAACAAAGAGCTTTGAAGCTTGTGTAACCTCCCAGATCGGAGGGTCTGAGGCATGGTGTCCTCACCCACGGTGTCCTTACCCATGGTGTCCCAAGCCAATATGTCCCCATCCATGGTGTCCCTGGCCATGGTGTCCCCAGCTGATGGTGGCTCTGGGAGCAGTGCAGGGTGGGTGCCCAGAGCCCTCCGTGCCCCCTCCATCCCACCTGCCCTCGGCCCGTGCCCCGGCTGATGCCCTGCTCCACTCTGTCGTGCCGCAGATCCCTAGGTACATCCTGACGCTGCACGAGCTGCTGGCTCACCCCCCCCACGAGCATGTGGAGAGGAACAGCCTGGATTACGCCAAGTCCAAGCTGGAAGAGCTGTCCAGGTCAGACCCACCTCTGCCCGTCCCTGCCCGTCCTGGCAGCTGGGGCTGTGGGACCGGGGGTCTCTCGTGCCCGGGCGGTTCGGGCTGGCGGGCGGTGGGCACTGACATCTCAATATTCTGAAGTATGGAGGTACAGTCCAGGCTGGGGTGTAGGTCACCCCCTGAGCCCCGGGTCTGTGCAGATGCAGATACTCCTCTAATTCCCTTGATATTCCTTTGGTTTTGGGCATACCTCGTGCAGCCCCTCCCGGTGTCCAAAGGGATCTGCTGGGAAAGCTCGTGCAGATCTCATGGGAGCTCCAGTGTTCTCTCCTCCCTCCTTCAGGATAATGCACGATGAAGTGAGTGAGACCGAAAATATTCGCAAGAATCTGGCGATAGAGAGGATGATTATTGAAGGGTGTGAAATTCTGCTGGACACCAGCCAGACGTTCGTAAGACAAGGTACCGTGTGTGTGTCTGTGGTCAGTGCCAGGGGAGGGGAGGGACTGTCCCGTCCCCCATCCCCGTGTCCCTCCGTGCGCGGTCAGGTGAGCTGTGACAATTCAGAATATAACCCAGGTCTGAGCTTTCTCTGCCCAGTGCAGTTTTCTGGGCGTTTTGGTGCATGATGGAGCAGAAGATGTGTTTTAGCTGTTACTGATTTCCCACCCCGGAGAAGTGGTGGGACACATCCCTGGGCATGCTGGGTCCTGGGGGAGCACCCACGCGCTGTGGGTGCAGGGTGGGCTGGGGGCTGGGGCCGGCGCCCGCTGGGTCTCTGGGTCCCAGTAACCTGCATGGCCTGTGGCTCA
>NW_010331068.1:0-5987 GCF_000700745.2 Antrostomus carolinensis | reverse complement strand
CCGCCTGCCACGCTGCCACCAGCGCTGCCACCGGGCCGGGTCTGTCCCCTCCGCAGGGTCCCTCATCCAAGTGCCGATGTCGGAGAAAGGGAAGATCACGCGGGGACGGCTGGGCTCCCTCTCGCTGAGGAAGGAGGGCGAGCGGCAGTGCTTCCTCTTCTCCAAGCACCTCATCATCTGCACCAGGGGCTCCGGCGGCAAGCTGCACCTCACCAAGGTCTGGAGCTGGGGGTCTGCGGTCCCCAGCGAAGGGTCCGGTGGCTGCTGGGCTTGGAACCGGTGCTGGGGCACGGGCTTGTGCATGGGGAGGGGGCAGAGCCTGAGCTGGCTGGGCTCTCCTGGGGACACTAGGGGTCCTGGGACCACCTTGTCCTCCCCTGGCTGCAGCCTCCCAGGGTGCAGGGCTGGGAGCAGCCGGGCGAGCGGAGGATTTACCTTGCGTGGTCCAGACACCTTGTCACGTGCGGAGCTCTGGGTCGTGGGCAAGGATGGGGAATTGCAAGTTCTTGCTAAAAGAATTTTTCATGAGAAAAGAAGCTGCCCCGATTCGCAGCAGAAACCTCGACAGTGTGTTCAGTGAGAAGCTCAGCTGCCAGCCTGGGTTTGTGCAGAGCCCTCCCAGTCCCCTCCGCTCCGCTCCCGAGACTCCCGCTCCTGTTGGTGGAAGTTTTGCAGTTAATTGAGCAAGAATCTTACAGAATTGGCTCATTACTGGCTTTAAATCATCAGGTTGAAAAATTACAGTCCGTGGCAACGAGTTGACAATGACAACAACAGACTTTTGAAAACTTTCATTTAAAGCTTCTATTAAATAATTTATAAACAAATGAGTTCATGGGTCGCACAAGGAAAACCGTGTTATCCCAGCAGCCAGGAACTGGTTTTTCCCAGTGGAAGCAGACGCTGCCCTGGCTGTGGCAGGGTGGGCACCTGCAGCAGCGTGTCCCCGTCCCCATCCCTGTCCCTGGGCAGTGGGACCCCGGGGAGGTTGGATCCTGCTGCTGAGTCTCCATCTCTGGAGATGTTCAAACCCACCTGGACACTTTCCTGTGCAACCTGCTGTGGGGAACCTGCTTTGGCAGGGGGGTGGGACTGGGTGGTCTCCTGAGGTCCCTTCCAACCCCACCATTCTGTGCTGGATTCTGTGCTGATCCCCAACTCCTGCCCTGCAGAATGGCGTGATCTCCCTCATCGACTGCACGCTGGTGGAGGAGCAGGAGAGCACCGACGAGGAGGGTAGGTGACCCCGTCCCACCCATGGGTGCAGGGTTGGGGGTTGGCTTCTTGGCTTGTGCATCTCCCAGTGGGTGCTGAGCAGATGGGGGCATCTCAAACAGCAGGACCCTCTGCTGAGGTTGCCAGCCCCACCAGCGTGGCCGATTGTCTCCTGCTCTGCACTGCAGCCAGTTTTGGGTTTTGCAGCGGGGTCACCCCATTGCAGGGGGGGCAAAACCCCCACCCAGGGGTGCTGTGGAGGTCCCAGGGGGGCAGGTCCCGCTGCACTTAACGCCAGAGCCGTGGCATGAGGTCACTGCCAGCCCTGGCCGTGTTTTCCCAGTGCTTCCCAGCTGCTCTGTACCGTGGCTGGGGACTGATGGCAGCGTGGCCAGCAGCGCTGGTGTCCCCTGTGACGGACGTGGTGTCCTCATGGGTGGACATTGCAGCGAGGCTGTGCTGTGCTTGTGGTGCACAGGCTTTATTTGCAAACCTGGAGCCTTTGCCCAGCAAACCCGTGGCATCCTCACCGCAGACCACCCGCAAAATTCACCAAACTCCCTAAAACCTGATAAAGCCCGTGCTGGGGGTGCTGGGGGAAGCTCTTCCTGGTCACTGTGTGTGGATTTTCTATCCCAAAGCAAAAGCATCGGGGCAAGACATCGACCACCTTGACTTCAAAATCGTGGTGGAGCCCAAAGATTCCTCATCGTTTACGGTTATCCTGGTGGCCTCGTCCAGGCAGGAGAAGGCTGCATGGACCAGTGACATCAGCCAGGTAGGATGGGCCTGGCAGGGAGGTGTCGGGGCACCGGGTCCCTGGGGACGAGCAGCCCCCGCGGGGTCCCTGCTTGGATGTCCCCAAGGTGTGGCAGCAGCTCTGGGCACCCAGGATCATAAATCCCAGAATCCCAGACTGGTTTGGGTTGGGAGGGACCTTAAAGCTCATCCAGGGTCTGTCCTGTCTGTGCTCTACCTGCACGCGCAGGTACGTGGTCTGGATTTCTCCTCTGACTCAGGCACGTGGTGATGATTTACACCTGCTCTTCATCTGCTCACTGCAAATGACTCTGAAGATTTTTTTTTTTCCCAGGTGGGAGGAAGAGAAAAAGTTACGGGTGAAATAGGGATTCCCTCCTGGCCACCTCCGTTGTACTGTGTCCTCGTCTGCATTCCCTTGCCGAGCACTGGTCCCCAAGCAGAGCCGTGGGCAGGACCTGGGCTCAGCCCCATGCAGGGGGGTGGCAGCTCCTGGTCCTGCTCCACACAGGGGCCAGGGCTAGTTCTCCTCTGTGGGGTCCCCAGCCCACACGAGGTCCCCAGCCCACGCTCCTGCCCTGCACAGCCCTCGTTGGTGAGCCAGCAGTGGGGTGACCGGTGCTGCTCTGCTGTGTCTCCCTCCGACAGCATCCGGCAGCGCCGGCTGGGAGGGGGTTTAATTAGGGCGGCACAGGGTGAGGTGGGTTCTGGCAGCTCTGGCCATGCCTCTGTGTCTGCCAGTGCACCCTGAACCTGGGCCAGGTCCGTAGTGGGAGAGCTGAGGAGAAGCTCCAGGTGATGCTCCCCCAGGACAGGGATGCAGGAACATGATCCTGAAGCTCCTGTTTTCAGGCAGAAGCTCTTGCCCTTCCTGGCTGTGTGCTCCCAGCCCTGGTCTCCCCTCACACGTGGCAGAGGCAGCTTGCACAGATCCACCTTGACTGGAGAAGACCAAGCTGGGGCTCTCCCATGGCATGTCCAAGCTGGATGGGCAGCAGGGCCGTCCTCGCCGCCGCCGCCTTCTGCCACCTCTCACCCTTGTCTCTTCCAGTGCGTGGACAACATCCGCTGCAACGGCCTGATGATGAACGCCTTCGAGGAGAACTCCAAGGTCACCGTCCCCCAGATGATCAAGTGAGTGCTGCCACAGCCAGGCACTGCGGAGAGCACCGGGCTCTGCCCAGCCCCACGGCACAGCTCCGGTGGCATCGGATGCTGCCGAAAGCGCTGCCGAAAGCGCCAGGAGCCGGGTGGCTTTCCCGTGTGCTCAGACACGGCTGGGTGGTTCGCAGCGTGGTGATTGGGAGTGCTAATTAGGAGTGCTAATTAGGAGAGGAGATTTGTGTGGGACTGTGCTTGGGGAGGTGGGAAAGGTGAAGGGGAGAGCTCAGGCCAGTGGGACAGGGCACTGTGAGGGTGTCCCCACCATGTCACCCACACTGCTGTGGCGCTGCTGTCACACACGGGGAGGGGTCTTGGTTTGTGGTGTCCCTCAGGGACACTCCTTCCATGGTTTTTGCAAAGCTCTGCCTGTTGAGCACCACACAGTGCTCCTGCCTGATCTGGGCTGTGGATTTCCTACCCTTCCCCAGGAGTATTCCCACCTGGGATTTATGTAGGGACACCCTGTATGAACGAGGCTCCTTCGCTGCCGAGCACCCGCGCCACTTGCCGTGGTCCCCGCACATCTCAGGGGGAAGCTGCTTACGTGAAGCAGCTCTTGGTTTCGTCCCAGGCTGGAACCACAGATCTCTTGTTTCTCTGCAGGTCTGATGCCAGCTTGTATTGTGATGATGTTGACATTAGGTTCAGTAAAACGATGAATTCCTGCAAGGTCCTGCAGATCCGCTATGCAAGCGTGGAACGGCTCCTGGAGAGGCTGACGGACCTGCGGTTCCTGAGCATTGACTTTCTGAACACGTTCCTGCACTCGTACCGCGTCTTCACCACCGCCCTGGTTGTCCTCGACAAGCTCATCACGATCTACAAGAAGCCGATCAGTGCCATCCCCGCACGGTGAGGCTGCGTGCGGCGTCGCTGAACTGCCCGTGGGGTGACCTGTCCTGCTCCTGAACGACCAGCAGAGTTTATGGGGGGGCTGTGGCATCACATCGCTGTCCCCTCTTCTGACCTGCCTGGCCCTGGTGCTGCTCCAGGGCTGTTCCACCAGGTCACAGAACCACGGAATCCCAGCATGGCCTGGATGGGAAAAGCCCTTGAAGCTCATCGAGTCCAACCATGAACCCAACACTGACCAGTCCCCTATGACTAACCCATGTCCCTCAGCACTGTGTCTACACGACTCTTCAATCCCTCCAGGGATGGGGACTCCACCACTGCCCTGGGCAACCCCTTCCAATGCCTCAGAACCCTTGCAGCAAAGAAATTCTTCCTCACATCCCATCTCAACTGCCCTGGCCACAACTGGAGCCCATTTCCTCTTGTCCTGTCCCTTGGTCCTTGGTTGAACAGACCCACCCCCACCTCTCTCCACCCTCCTCCAAGGGACTTGCACAGAGCCACAAGGTCTCCCCTCAGCCTCCTTTTCTCCAGGCTCAACACCCCCAGTTCCCTCAGCCACAAGGGAACTCAGCACACTTGTGCTCCAGACCCTTCCCCAGCTCCGTTCCCTTCTCTGGACACGCTCCAGCACCTCCATGTCCTTCTTGGAGTCAGGGGCCCAACTCTGAACCCAGCACTCGAGGTGTGGAATCTCGAGGTGCCCATGAGTTGTGGTACCCACAGATCAGGGAAGCAGATAAAGCCGAGCTCTGCGGGTGCCCCTGCTCCTGGGGGGCCTGTGCGGTGGGGTGCAGGTGCCCTGGCTCTGCTCTGCCCAGGGGATGTTCTGCAAACCTGGAGCTGCTGGTGGGATCTCCACCACCTCTCGGGAAGGGTAGGTGCGAGTTCAGCCTCTCCCTGTCTCTCCACCCAGGTCCCTGGAGCTCCTGTTTGCAAACAGCCAGAACAACAAGCTGTTGTACGGGGAGCCCCCCAAGTCCCCCAGAGCCAACCGCAAGTTCTCCTCGCCTCCCCCCCTCTCCATCACCAAGTCCTCATCCCCCAGCCGGCGGAGGAAGCTCTCCCTCAACATCCCCATCATCACAGGAGGGAAGGCGCTGGACCTGGCTGCTCTGAGCTGCTCCTCCAACGGCTACGCCAGCATGTACTCCTCCATGGCTCCCTTCAGCAAGACCACTCTGGACATAAACAAACTGTACGTGTCCAGTAACTACCCCAACAAAATCCCCGACGAGGGAGAAGCAGCTTCGGAAAAGCCAGAGGAGTCGCTGCCCAGCAAGCCAAGTGAGTGGCTGTGGGTTTGCAGGGGGGTGGGCTCCAGCCCAGGAAGCTGCAGGGAGGGGACTGGTTTTGGTGGTGGCTCTCGGGGGGGTACAGGGACATGTGTGGTGGGTTGGGCACATCGTGCCTGGGGGGTTTGCAGCAGCCCAGCCCCGGGCTGGGGCAGGAGGCCTGGCTGTGTGCTGGTGAGGGGTGGGCATGGGGAGCTCCTGCCCCACGAGCAGGCCCCCCTGTGTGCTGTGGAGATGAGTGGCATTGGTGGTGGTGGCAGTGGTGGTGATGGTGATGGCGGTGATGATGCTCCTGGTGATGCAGTGACTCGTGTGGTGTGGCCTCCAGGAGGTTCAGCAATGGGGTATTGGGGGGTGAGACCTGGAGCCGGGTGAGAAAACACCACAAAGGCCACCGGTCATCACCCTACTGAGCGTCCCTCTGTCCCCGGGAGATGAGTGGCATTGGTGGTGGTGGCAGTGGTGGTGATGGTGATGGCGGTGATGATGCTCCTGGTGATGCAGTGACTCGTGTGGTGTGGCCTCCAGGAGGTTCAGCAATGGGGTATTGGGGGGTGAGACCTGGAGCCGGGTGAGAAAACACCACAAAGGCCACCGGTCATCACCCTACTGAGCGTCCCTCTGTCCCCGGTGCTGATCTGCCCGTGCACGGCGATGAGCGCAGCCCAGCAGCAGAGGACGATGCTCCCCCCGCTGCCG
>NW_010331067.1:1929-23109 GCF_000700745.2 Antrostomus carolinensis | reverse complement strand
ATCCCTGACATTCTGTGATTCTGTGAATTTTCCAGTATTTTAGCTGCATGTTTCAAGATGTATGTAAAACTATTATTAACAGACAGATGTTTGTGAAAGATATCAAGACCTGTCAATGTGTATCTGTAATGCTGTTGTCCAGCGTTTTCACAAATTACTAGTTTTCTTGAAAGTACCTCATTATGTCTTAGATATTACTAGCAAGCAAATCAATGTCACATAATTTCTCGCTTGCAATTCCTGTTTTAATATTATTACTGCTGCTGTATTTTTATATTTTATTGTAAATATTTTTTTACTGGAAATAAGTTTTATTCAGAGAGTTTGCAACTTAAAAGTTAGTTGGAGAACACAAATTTTTTCATAATGTAAATAATAAATAATGACAAAACAAACAAGCAAAAAATAGAATAACACTCAACTTTAAAGAGGCTTTGTAATGTGACTACTGTTGGCATCGATGTCCCTCAAAATTTTTATTGCCTTCAGTGATGCTGTTCACATACCCACTCAGGTAAATATCTAAATATCATTACTTTATTTGTAACACATCTATTTAAGGGAATATGCAACACTATATAAATGAATGTTCCAAATATATCCCAAAAGGATGTTGGTATACTCTGAGAAATTACGGTTTTCAAGGATTATCTCTGAGATAGGTATCTCCAGATTGTCTGTCTAGTGTGAGCATAAAAAAAAAGACCGTGCACAATTAGTGTGATCAGACAACCTTTTACTTCCGACCTAATACGTTATTTTAATGGCAATTATGATTTTTTTAAAAAAAGATAATCACATTCAAAAGAAATAATATATATCCTCCCAATATTGTATAAACTTGGAAGAGCAAAATGCATGTATATATCATTTGATGAAGAGTAAAAACATTGTGGAAAGAACTATAAGTGATTTATCCTGAGACAGAAAACATGGAAGACAGAACAACACAGATTATTGTAAAATTCCTTGAAGATCCTTTGTCTGCTATAATTTATAAGCTGTTTACTAAAATATTAAACCTTTTTTATCTTGGAAGATTAAAGATAGTCAAATTAGATTCTGTAGCATAGACTTGTAGAAGAATTAGATAACTTTGTTATTATAATGAGGTCAGAAATAATGTTTCTTGAGTTTTGTGAACAGCTAATTTAATTCTTGAGAGCAATTTACATTCAGAAACATTCTACAGTTCCATTTTTAGTGAAAAAAACATATTGTATTATCTTTCTTTAAAATATTGCTTGCAAAATATACAACTAGTTGGCTTACAAATAACAGCCTTCACTGGATTTACCTGCCAGCTTTCAGGTTTGGATGAGGAAACTTGATCAGTAATTTAGAAATGAAAACCAGGATGTTGCTATGAGAACTTACCATTAAGCCTAATTTTGAAAGCTTTTTAACTATAAAACTGACCAAACGTGCTAGACAAGTAAAACATAAGCCAGTCATTGAAACATGATCTCTGCATTATTTATTCTATGATAAAAGTAATATGTCTACTTTGTTATCAAAATTTTGTTTGTGAAATAAATATATATCAACTTGTTCCACCCATAACTATAATCAGGCAAAAGAACTCTATCTACCGTGGAACATTAGGGGAAAGACAAATTAATACCATTCTTTGAGGTGTTTCCTGCAAATTCTACTGTGAAAAAAGAGTTACCATTATAATGTGATAATGCTATCACACTGCTTTGCAGCCTCTTTCAGTCTCCCTGAGGCTTTATCCTTGGAGGACATTTTTGGAGGAGGGTATATATGGGTGTGTATATTTGTAACTGTAAAGGAATAACACAACTTGTATAATG
This sequence comes from Antrostomus carolinensis, assembly GCF_000700745.2. Lineage (NCBI taxonomy): Eukaryota > Metazoa > Chordata > Aves > Caprimulgiformes > Caprimulgidae > Antrostomus > Antrostomus carolinensis. Next base: position 21,292 of record NW_010331067.1, on the reverse strand, counting down.
CTTGCACTATTTTGATACTTCTGAAATCTTCTCACAAAGGTTTCAGGAAGATTGTGCATTTGATTTGGCTTGCCTTATGAAGAACTTGTAACCTGTATGGCCATATGCTCCTTCTCTGCAGAGATCTTCAAGGAACAATTAGAATTTATATTTCTTGCACATTTACACACCCAAAAAACCTTTCTTGACTCTCTTCTCCCAAAAACCTCAGAACTAAGGTATTCAAAATATTCATCCAGAACTAGGAGATATGACAAAATGTGTGCTACCTTTTGCAACTAAAGGCTAAGTAAGATATTCTAGATAGTGTTTAATGGCACAAAACATGAGTTCAGGCAACTGAATCAGTCTTTTCAACTGCTAAATCCTGAGAGATTACTCACAATTAGAATGATCAACAAATAACCATTGGTTTCTACATATATGTTGATTGATTAATTAATTGAAGTCAGTGCAGCCTTAATTTGCAATAGAAAGTATAATACCAAAGATACAAAAATACTTCAAGCAAATAAGATATTCTGTATAGTATGGGATGGAGTCTCAGTTTATATGGATGTAGACTACCTAGTGATCACCTTTTTTTTTAAGAAAAAGGTTAAATGAAACATAAGATCCACAAATCACAGGCGCAAAACTAACTTTAAACTGCTTATTTTATTGGCAAGACAGTCATACTCTCTAAATTATGTCTCCTGGGCAGCAATTCAGCTGTGTAAATACCTAGCAACATGCACTTAGCCTGCACTGGAGCACCTGAAACATTCAGGTGTGTAGTTCCCCAAGGGGCTAGAAGATGCAATGGGTCTGCAGGAAGACCCCCACTCTCCTGGGATGGCAGCTAGGGGTCAGGGAGGATACAGTCAGTGTTTACACACCTGAATGTTTCCTCTAGTGTTTTGCTCATTCTCATTTAAGCTTCTCAGATGATGATTTGTCAGCTTGGATTATGAGCTAATATAGAACTTCTGCGATTCAGTCTGATTTTACAAATTCTGTTTTACTGTTCTTTTCCAATGTTCTTACATCTTATATATTCAGAATAAGTTTGATCCTGTCATCTGCCTTAGATTACAATGGATGCAAAAGACTATTAGCAGATGAATAGACCTTTCATAACAGCTTAAGGAGCCAGCCAAAATCTGGAAAATATAGGATCTCCTTAACCGCGTTAAGCCTGCACCTTGCAAGGAGACTTCTTACTTCCCGCTCTCAGCGTGTTTTCACATTGCTATTTCTGTCATATAATCTGTGCCTCAGTCTCATTCTAATGAAATCTACTTTATTTTTTTCCTTCAGGCATGCATCATCAAGGTTATAATATTCTCTTTGACCTTAGGTCTTGGTTAGAGAACAGTGTACTCAGACAGGTCAACCATGTTAGGATATTTTCCCCAGATAGTGATTTCACCTTTGTTTCCTCAAAAGACTTTTGGTATGCTTTAGCACAGCTTTTCTTTCCCTTATTTTGTTTTATTCTGCTGTCTCCCTCACAGCATATTTTCATTTAGTTCAAAATGTTCGAACAGTTTTCACACAGATAACCTCAGTAACATATGGAATCTATTTAAATGCTACCGAAAAATGCTTCAATTTTTTATGTATTTTAACTAAATTGTTTTGTTTCTGTAGTGGTACCCCAGTAACTACATATATTGCCTAATAAAATGTCTTCACTGTCCACCTTTAAACCATCCAATGTGCTGTCTTTCTACAGCTATAAGAATTCTCTTCAGCTTGTGCACATTTATTTTTTAGGATGACAAATTATATAGGAGGAATAGGAAATGTAACTTTAAAGAAAAAAAAAATTACTTGTACTGGTTTTGGCTGGTATAGAGTTAATTTTCTTCATAGTAGCTAGTATGGGGCTGTGTTTTGGATTTGTGATGAAAACAGTGTTAATAGCACTAATGTTTTACGTACTGCTGAGTGGTGCTTGCACAGTGTCAAGGTCTTTTATGCTTCTCTGCCCCACCAGTGAGCAGGCTGGGATGCACAAGAAATTGGGAGGGGAAACAGTTGGGACAGCTGATCTCAACTGACCAAAGGGATATTCCATACCTATGATGTCATACTCAGCAATAAAACCTGGGGGAAGAGGGAGGAAGGGTGTACATTGTGAGTTACAGCATTTGTCTTCCCAAGTAACTGTTATGCGTGATGAAATCCCACTTTCCTAAAAAATAGCTAAACACCTGCTTGCTCATGGGAAGCAGAAAATTAATTTCTTATTTTGTTTTGTTTAAGCACACAGTTTTTGTTTTCCTTATTAAACTGTCTTTATCTTGACCCATGGGTATTCTCACCTTTACTCTTCCAATTCTCTCCCCCATCCCACTGTGGGGGAATGAGCAAATGGCTGTGTGGTGCTTAGGTGCCTACCAGAGTTAAGCCACAACAGGATCTTAAGAAGGTAGTGTGGAGTTAAGGAAAAGCCGGTACTTTTGATTTAGCTATGGAGGGCTTTGACCAGAGTTCTACAGAGAATGAGAATAGGGGGAATATCTAGTTTCAGAATATATTTGTGATGGATTTGCTTTTGTATGTCCTGATGCCAGTGGGTGAGGGCAAAACCATCTGAAAGGAAGGGAGAAATCCAGAAGAAATGTGCTTTTCCATGGAAGAGAAAAATAAACCTCCATTATTTCATTTCTGTAGAAAAGTGCAGAGAATTTCTACAGGAAAATATTACAGTCAATCTGCATTGCTTCTTTTGCAGAATTACACTATGACCCTATTATAAGAAGTTGTGTAGAAGAAGTAGAGTGGATAATCTCATACAGCTATCACAGTAATTTCCACACTGTTGAATGCAGGACATTAAGGACCAGTCCCTGGTCCATAGGCCAAATGGCTTAGACTGTCTCCCACCCATGCTGTTTAGGATTAGACATGCTCTGGAGCAAACTGGGCTACAGCCCATGGCAATTGGCTCTCCTCTGGTGCCTTATGGTGCCACCTAAAGTGTATTTTTTTTTCCTTATGCTTTTTCAGTTCAAAGTGCTTGAAATAACATGAAAAGTGTGTTGCAGGCTGCTAGAGCTGTGCTTCTGTTGCACGAAACAATGCACATGCTGGATGCTCTAGCATATGTTACAGTGGAAGTATAGCAGCACTATGGAAGGAAGGTGCCGTCAAACAGTCAAAGCAAGTGCAGATTCTTCTGTGCTAGCTTCTTTTTTTTCTTTTTTTTTTTTAGATGAAAGGGAGAAACATGACTAGCCCTTGTCTGGCAGAAAGCTAATCGTAGTGATCTAGATGACAGCTGGGAAGCAAGCTGACAATTAAGCAGTATGGACAGACAAGGGTTCAGTGCTCAAGTTTGCTCCCTGGTGAATGTAATTGTCATTGTAGATATACCCATCTACCTGTATCAAAATCAACCATGTGGCATGTGCCACCTAAATGGAACATACCTGCAGAGGACGTTATCCAGACATCTATTCAAAGTACATTTCCTATACTAAAACTGTTTTCATAATGTGTGAAGGTAGAAGAATGCTGTCATTTAATCTATACAAACTACATCTGTCATTCTTCAATAGCTTTGTACCCTATTGATGTATGTTATGCCCAGCTCAATCATCTGAAACAGCTGGTGCTAAGGTATACTTTGTTTCCACATGACTTCTGAAGTGCAGAAACCTTTCCCTATGGCTATCACTTAGTAACTTGCTTTGAATTCCTTTGTCCTTTTCCCCTTAACCATGACGACAATAGTGCTAGGAAATATTTTAGGAATTTCATCTTTTTTCAGGTGACTATCAGTGAAAGCTTTAGATGTAAGAAGCATTCCCAGGAAAGCTTCTTGATTCTAGAGCTCAACAGTTTTTCTTCTTCCCTTAACAAAAATGCACTGTGTAAGCAGTAGACTCTATTTATTTATGTATAGCACCCCTGGGTTACACAGGGGCCAAATTTACACCACATATGTAAGCTCCCATGAGGATCTCCGCTGACATTATAATAAGACAAATTTCACTCTGAATGGCAAGCATGATTAAAATATGTACTATCACCATTTTTCACTGTTAGCCACTGATTTGTCATCAATTTTCACACAAAAGGATGGAGAATCAGAGAAACAACCTTAAGCAGATTTGACTACACAGACTGTAAATGAAAAGACGTTCATCTGTTGCAAGCTTAAAGTGGTGAGGAAGCAGTTCAGTTTTATTAAAGCAAAATTTAAACACTTTTTTATGATGGTGAAGTTGTAACAAACAATGGTATATGAACTTACCACATACCAGAAGGATGAAATGTATTTTTAAAAAAATCTATTAATAATTATAAACCAGTGACTTTTTAACTGTTAAATTAAATAACCTTACAAGTGTAGTGTTTATTTGTTTAAGGTTTTATCTATTCATTGTAGAATTTTTGCTGGATATTTTTGGTAAGTATTATAGGTATGATCATCCCATCAAATGCATTTGTGTTTCTATGGCTTAACAAGTTACTGCCTAGCAACTGAGACAGCTGACCACATTCTTGATCTTAATCAGTGCCAATTTATATATAAGCCACATATATCAACCTCCATTATATTTCATTATATAATGTAGGAGCATATAAGTTTTGAGATTGTAAATGCACCTGCAATAAAATGAAGAAGACCTTATCTTATGAAAGAGGCAGAGTCATTTACTTGGCTAAACTGAATACCTGGCTTAAAAATCTACATTTTATAGCTAATTATAGCTTTTGTTTATTTAAGCAGTTAAAAAGATTTTATCAACATATCTTTCAAAAGCTTGGCAAAGTAGTGTGGTTTAATATTGAGTAAACTTCATATGAAGGAGGATCTAACCTCTGTAAAGAGTTTGCTTTACTTCCATGACTAGTAAGTAATATTTTTTTAATGAGATTGTATACCTACATGAATATAGAAAGAATTAAAGCATAGCAAAAACAGTATGTGATTGTTCTATTATTTTTGCCCAAGGCAACAAAATAATATAATGTAATGAGTGATAATGAGCAAAAAATATTTCTCTCATATTTAAGCTTAAAAATTATTCTCTGGTATCATACATCAAAACTAAGGAAAAGTATGCATATGAGAGCACATCTTGACTATACTTTATGTTTAACTGAAACCAATGAAACCCCCTGCCTGCCAGCTTCAAACATTTATTCAAAGAGATATGATTTTCTCCAGTAAGTGGTGAATAACAGCCAGAATTTTAAAAGGTGATATCTAAGGCAAATATATATTTGAATATATTATTTATGAAAGCATTTTATATGATATTTAGGGATATGTTAGTACAGTGATTGTAGAATATGTAAGGCAAGTAATCACTTCTGGAGGTTTTTCTATCAGGAACACTATAACCCTAAACACAATTTCAAAGACCTTAACTTTACAGAAAAGATTCTCAACTGTTTTGATAAAAAAGGCTTTTGCTGTAAAGATTTTACACCATTTATATTATTATTATATCTGTGGCTTATATGAAAAGTATTACACAATACACATTTTATTTTCACCTTAAAATTGCTATTGATCAACAGTATTTTCACCATGCTGTTGCTCATTCAACCCAAAGGCAGGAAGGAGGAGAGGCAACAGGGCGTATGTATGACAAAGGAAAAGTTATCTGTATAAAAGGAAGTTCTTATCAAGCCAGAAGGCTAAGTGCTCATTGTACCTGCACTAGCCCTTCATCTTCTAACACAGGCATCTTCAAACAGTATTATTTTTTCTGTAGACATTGTAACGTATAGGCTTTGTTTTGCATCAGTTGTACCACAATATCAGTTGTTATTTTTTTATTCCTTTAACACAGCTTTTTTAATTATTCCTTTAACTTAGTTTTTTAAATATCATTTCCTTTGCAGTTCAAAATGTTCTTCCTTCTGTGTTGCTGTCTCCTCTTTTTTAAGGTCTTTTTTTCTGTACAGGGACACCAAATGCACCTTACCCAGTATTTTGGCATTATGCTTGTTTTCCATCCGTTCTCTCAAGCTACATTGCTAATATTACTTCACAATTTGGCTGCCTTAAATCTTGAAAGTTCACTTGTGTCAAAACTAAGTTTTCATAAGTACACTTTGAGAAGAATTTCTATGGTATGTACAGGATCATCACTGCATTCTGTGACAGTCCCTCTGAAGCAAAATTCTGTCTCTGGTGCTGACTGCTTTTAGGATCTTCAGGAGAATTTGTAAAGTCAGCCTGCACAACCTAATTTCTGTCACTTTGTTGTAGTAAGGAAGATGAAAGTGGCAAAATAAAGGGAGTAATAAGTGCTATAATTTGTGGCATCCAGATCGCTGGGGATTTGATGGGTCTTTTACTGTCTATCTAAAACTGAGTTTAAAGGCTTTAAATACATTTTTTTTTAAAGATTACATAGTGTTCAAGGAAATTTAGTCACATATTTTGGCCGGCCAAAGAAAATGAGTATTTCAAATGTTCACTAACATGGTTAATAAATCAATTCTTCACATCCCCAGTAATGACCAATTCCAATAAACTTACTAACATCCAGTTAACATTTTGCTTACTGCTAATAACATAACCATCTATATACTGAACTCTCAGGACAAGAAATACAGGTAGCTTTGATGAACAAATCTCTTAAAGATACGCCTAGAGAAATGTGACTTATTTAAGTACAGTGCATCAATGTTTTTAAAAATATTTCCATAATTTAAAATTACCCTTTTGGCAAAAGGCACTTTCCTTCCAATCAAACAAGGAAAAATTCTACTAACTCTAAATCTATTGGCATAATCAACAAGGTCTTTCTTTAAAAGAGAATGGTCGTTTTTTAATCTACTTTTTGGAGGATAAAATTATAACATAGCTTATGATTTCTTCCATAAAACTATAAAATGTTAATATAGGTATACCTGTAAATTACTTTGTAGGGTCCTGCAACTAATATTCAAGGGGCTTTTCCACTTAAGCAGTTTTGAAACTGTACCTTTCTTGCCACCTGTAACTTTGTTCTCCTTTTCTGCTTTGGAATTCACAAAGAACAAAAAAATATGAGAATGGGATTAACTGGTTGTTCTATTAATGCATTTCCTTTATGGGAATTCCTATGGCACAGGTCATCAGAGAAGGTGAAAGGGAGATAGACGAGATCTCTGAGACTCAACAGTTTGAAGAATCCCCACTATCATGGTTAATGCAACATCTAGAGAAAGTGAAGGACAGAAGCTGGTGACTTCTGGTACAAAGAAGAGGGCTCCTATCCCCGCTAAGGGCTTAAAAATGCAAAGTAGGTTTACATCCCTCAAAGCTGAAGAGAAGCCAGATGTGTCTACAAGCAAAGAATGTGACTCACAATGCTAAACCATGCAAGACTAGCAGGAAGAAATGGTGAGTCATCATAATAGGTGCAAGGGACAGAGGTACATATCTGTCAACCCAACAAATCAGCTAGAGAGTTTTGCTGTTTTCCAGGGGCCAGGATCTGGGATGTTGTGGAAGGACTGCCAAAACTTGTCTAACTTTCTAACTATTCCAGGATTAGTTCCCTCTCCAGGAACTCAACATACTGAGCTGCCTCTCTAAAGTGCCTATATACTAGTGCACACTGTTATGGGGAATAAACATGATGACTTAAAAATCTATGTGCAGTTGCAGGGCTATGATCTTGTTAGGATCCGGGAAACATGGTGGGATGGCACTCATGACTGGAATGTTGCAATGGAGGGATACAGGGTCTTTAGGAAGGACAGGCCCTGGCCTTCAAAGGGTACTTTGACAATCTGGATATCAACTGGAAGGAAAACACACCAGGAGTGCATCAATAACTTTCTCTTCCAAGTGACAGAGGAGCCAATGAGGAAAGATGCTTTGCTGGACCTCATACTCACCAACCAAGGAGGGACTTGCTGGGGATGTGAAAATCAAAGTCAGCCTTGGCTGCAAGGACCATGGCATGGTGGAGTTCAGGATCCTTAGGGCAGAGAGGAGGGTGAAAAGCAAGCTCACAATCCTGAACTTCAGGAGAGCAGACTCTGGCCTATTCAAATATCTGTTTGTAAGAGTTCTGTGGGATAAGGCTCTGGAGGGAAGACGGAAGGCAAGAAAGCTGGTTAATATTCAAGGATCACCTCCTCCAAGCTCAAGAGAATTCTATTGTAACAGACACAAAGTCAGGAAAAAATGCCAGGAGGCCTGCATGGATGAACAAAGAGATGTAAGCCAAACTCAAACAGAAAAATAAAGAATACAGTGAGTAGAAGCAAGGGCAGGTAACCTGAGGGGAATACAGAAACACTGTCCGAGCATCCAGGGACGAAGTTGGGAAAATCAAAGCCCACATGAAACTGAATTTGTCTAGGGAAGTCAAAGACGAGAAGGGTTTCTGAAAGTACATAGGTGAAAAAAGGAAGACAGTGGACCTACTGTTTAATAAGATGGGGGACCTGGGACACAGGACATGGAAAAGGTTGAAGTACTGAATGCTTTCTTTACCTCAGTCTTTACTAGCAAGACTGACTTACAGGAATCCCAGGTCCTAAAGACCACAGAGAAAGACTGTAGAGAGGATGTACCCTTGGTGGAAGAGGATCAGGTCAGGGAATATTTAAGCAAACTGAATATACATAATTCCGTGAGTCCTGATGGGATGATGATCTTTTAATTGTGACAAGTGGGAGTAGTGCCTGGAGACTGGAGGAAAGCAGATGGCACTCCTATCTTTAAGAAGGGCAAAGACGTCCAGGGAGCTACAGACCAGTCAGCTTAATCTCAATCCCTGGGAAGGTGGTAGAGTAATCCTGGAAATCATTTCCTGGCACAATAAGGACAAGAAAATCATCAGGAGTAATCAGGAATTCAGTAGGGGGAAGTCATGCTTGACTAACTTGATAAACTTCTATGATGAAATGACTGGCCTGGTAGGCAAGGCGAGAGCAGGGTCTACCTGGACTTCAATAAGGTCTTTGACACCATTTACCATAAGATCCTCATACACTAGCTGTTGATGTATGGGCTGGATAAGCAACCAGTGAGGTGAGTTAAAAAGTAGTTGAATGGCCAGGTCCAGAGGGTGGTGATCAGTGGTATGAAGTCTCATTGGAGTTCAGTTAATGGCAGTGTACCCCAGGGTCAATAACAGGTCCAGTTTTGTTCAAAATCTTTATTATGATCTGGGATGAGGGAGTGGAGTGTACTCTCAACAAGTCTGATGATGACACAAAAATTGGACGAGTAGCTGGTATGCCACAGGGTTGTGTTGCCATCCAGAAGGACCTTGATGGTCTAGAGAAATGGGCTGACAGTAGCCTCATGAATTTTAACAAGAAGAGAAAAGTTTTGCACCTGGGGAGGAACAACTTCATGCCACTCAGCTGGAAAACAGCTTTCCATAAAAGGACCTGTGGATCCTGATGGATACCAAGTTGAACATAAGCTAGCAATGTGCCCTTGCAGCAAAGAAGGCTAATGGTAGATTGCATTAGACAAAGTATTGCCAGCAGGTTGTGGGAGGTGATCCTTCCCCTCTGCTCAGCAGTGGCAAGGCCACCCCTGGAGTACTGTCTCCAGTTCTGGGCTCCTCAGTATGAGAGATAGGGACATACTGGAGAGAGTCCAATAAAAGGCCACAAAGATGGCTAAGGGACTGGAGCATCGCTCCTATGACAGAAGTCTGGGAGGGCTGGGACTGTTCAGCCTGGAGAAGAGAAGGCTCAGGGGAGATCTTATCAAGGTGTATAAATGCTCGAAGGGAGAAGGAGTACTGTCTCCAGTTCTGGGCTCCTCAGTATGAGAGATAGGGACATACTGGAGAGAGTCCAATAAAAGGCCACAAAGATGGCTAAGGGACTGGAGCATCGCTCCTATGACAGAAGTCTGGGAGGGTTGGGACTGTTCAGCCTGGAGAAGAGAAGGCTCAGGGGAGATCTTATCAAGGTGTATAAATGCTCGAAGGGAGAATGCAAAGAGGACAGAATCAGGCTCTTTTCAGTGGTGCCCAGTGACAGGACCAGATGCGATGGGCACAAAGTTAAACACAGGAGATGCTGTCTGAACATCAGGAAACATTTTTTCACTGTGAGGGTAGCTAAGAACTGACACATGTTGCCCAGGGAGGTTGTGGAGTCTTCCTCCTTAGAAATGTTCAAAAGCTATCTGAACATGGTCCTGGGCAACTGGCTCCAGGTGGCCTTGCTTGATCTAGGGAGTTGGAACAGATGACCTCCAGAAGTCCCTTCCAACCCCAAACATTCTGTGATTCTGTAATAATTTCTTCCTCACTCATTCTACCTATTTAGATCAGGATACTGTCTCCCACCTCACAGACAGCAGCTATGAACTTGAACCATGGTCTGATGGCTTTTCAAATAGCTCTTTGGAGATGCTTTTCCATGACAAATTCTAATTCACTGAACATCTGTCATCTGGTAAGTTAAAGCAGCACATACTCTGCTATCTGAACTACCTTGCCAGGTCCTAACAATGGATAACACAAAGGTGCTCTTGGCAGGACAGGACAAAACTGTATCTCCCCATCAAGTATACAGTGATTCAGTGGCTCACCTGAGCTTCTCCAGCCAGTTCTTCCCTAATGAATCAATCAAAAAAGTGAAGTTGTTCTTAATGGGGGCACAGTCATTTCCTCTTAGCAAAATAATGCATCTCCTGCCATTGAGGCTATTCCTCTCACTTACTCAAATTACACCTTCATCATAAATCACTCCAGTTAAGTGACCTGTTTTCTTCTTTTTGTTATTTAAAATAGAGGGATTTTTGCTATAATGACTTGAAACATAGATTTGTCTTTTTAATTTGTTCTTTTTTTTTTTCCATTTCCTTGGCACTCCTCCTTGGTGCTCTTTCCTCCTGCAGGCCTTCTCCTGAAAACAATACAGCAAAAACTTAGAATGTGCAGTCCCACAGGGCACCTGAGATTACAAATAATTCCTGCTTTATACTACAACATAGGAAGACAGTTTTATAATTGGAAACAACTGTGACACAGTTTTATACCTTTGGAAACATAAAGATATACTTGACAGTCACAATTTGGCTTCATCATTAAGATAAAGAAATGTTTACAGCTGGCCATGGCAATGTGTTACTGTCATTACATTTAACATTTCTAGTACCTCTCAGTCTGTACCTTTGCAAATATTCTGTGAGTTGAACCTCACAACATTCTCGGCATTTAATTTTCTTCATAGCACCTAGTATGGGGTTCTGTTTTGGATTGTGATTAAAACAGTTTTGATAACACAGGGATGTTTTTCTTACTGCTGAGCAGTGTTTAGACCAAGTCAAGACCTTTTCTGCTTCTCACACCACACCACCCCACCAGCAAGTAGGCTGGAGATGCACAAGAAGTTAGGAAGGGACACAGCTGGGACAGCTGACCTCTACCAGCCAAAGAGATATCCCATACCACACCATGGTGTGCTCAGCATATACAGCTAGGGGAAGAAGAAGGAAGTGGGGGATAATTGGAGTTATGGCATTTGTCTTCCCAAGTAACCCTAATACGTGATGGAGCCCTCCTTTCTTGGAGATGGCCTGCTGATGGGATGGGGTTTTTTTGTTTGCATGCATGGCTTTTGCTTTACCTACTAAACTGTTTTTATTTCAACCCATGAGTTTTCTCACTTTTACTCTTATGATTCTCTCCCCCATCCCACTGAGGAGGTTGGTGAGCAAGTTGCTCTGTGGTGCTTAGTTGACAGATGCAGTTAAACCATGACAATATCTCATTTGAAAGATGAACAACCTTAGGTGCAAAGCTCTCAAATTATTTGAGTCATACAACAAGTAAATGACAGAGAAAAAAACCTAAGAATATTGATTCTCAGTTCTGTGTTCTAGCCTCTAAACTCTTTCATTTTGATGCACCCAAATTCAAACACAGTAAGACTGTTGACCTTATTAAATTTAAAAATATTCATGTTAGACTTTTCTTCTAATTTGAAAATACTCACGTTAGACTTTTCTTCTTTACATGTAACTTTATTCCTTCTGGGTGTATACAAAACATTTAATACATTGCTGTTTATTAGCAATGTATTTATGTCCCAATATGCTACTTTTGCAGAACATTAATGTTACATAAAAGTGGTTGCCAGTAGAGTCCTGCTGTGAAATACACATTCCTTTAAGAACAAAAGTAATATGTTCAATTTTTTGAAACAAATAAATTTGCCAAAGATGTAGCTTAGCTTTTGAGACCCATTTGTCCACCATAAAAACCATTTTTAATACTTCCATTGTGTGCTGTGTAGAGAAACATTCCATACTTCTCCCAGTAGTAATAGTTTACCAGTGTGAATGTTCAGATAGTTATTATTTTCAAGGGATTTATATTCTTCCTACACATTGGAAGCTTATGACCATTGTATTTCAACCTTATCTTTAGATTAGCAGGCTTTACTTTTACCAGTCATTGAGCCAAGCTTGCTTGAGCCAAACGTTTTTAGGATCAAACTCATTAGAGTCAGAAAATTTTGGAGGACTTTAACAAAATCAAAGTTTATTGGCATTCCTAAACAGATAGTGAGATTCATACAGTCTGACCCTTTTTCCGCCGAGTTGAAGTGTAGGAATAGTTTGAACAAGATTTTCAGAGATTTTACTTTGTCTTTTTTTTTGTTTTGTTTTGTTTTTCCTTGTTGAGCAACTATAACACAAAATGACTGTTTCACATTGTGTGTGTCTGAGTTAGCAGTGTTCTGTTTTCTACAGCATCTCACCCTTAGGAAGGGAACATCTAGCTTTCACATCAGCTACAGCAGGAGGAATTGGCTGCTCTGAAAAGCAGTAGAGATTATAGAAGTAACTAAATCACACCTTTTTTGGTGATTTTTGAATTAGATCATGAATGGCTCAGTCCTATGTAGTTTTTAATTTCTCAAAAGTGCTGGCATAATAATAAATTAAATGGGTCACTTTCTTTTCAAATTATAAATCTTAAGAGTTTGCTGACTATAAAAACAATACACTATGTGAACTAGAGTAATGTTTTGTGGAAAAAAAAAATCTTTTAATTAAGTTACTTTTCATTTACTTTCTCATTTAATCTATTCCCACATGCCTGAAAGGCAGAGAAAAGGAATCTGCAAAATCAATTTTTAGGCAGAAATAATACTTTCTTTCACTTCCTTTTTACTGAGAATTTCATGTAAACGCTAGCTAGTTTGTTCTTTGCTTATTTTTACCATAAAGCAGAAGCATATATTTTATACCTCCATAGTAGTGTTAATTATTTTCCTGCTTCTATTTACTTTTTTCTTCCTCCCCTCCCCCCCACAGGCATTTCTCTCTTACTACTCATGACCTCAGGAGAGTATTGTTCTTTCTTAATTTCAAGAGTATTGTTATCACAGAAAACATGGAGGTGAATACAGTTCCTATATTTAGGAAACTGAATTTTAAACTCTAATTTAACACCCATTTTACAGGTAAATTATCTTTCAAGACCTGAAAAGCTTTGGCATTCCTCATCAGTAGAACTTAAGAAGAAAAAACTTCTTTTTTTAATTTGACTTGGAATTAACTTTGATTTATCAGGAAAAATTAGTTATATTTTCATTGGTCCCACAGCTATGTGTGCAAAGTGTTGTTATCTTTCTGCATCTCAGAAAAATAGTATGGTCATTGATGCATTTAGAGACAAATTCTTAGAAAGCAGGTGTTCCAGTCATGTGTGCCAGCAGATGTGTTTTCTGTTTCACTAATGTTGCCAACTACAGTAAGATATCACCAAAGGGAACTCGGGGAATTTTCACTGAGTGGTGCATAATTTAACCCTGCCACTGATTACTCATTATGTGTGTAAACTCAGCATGTGAGGTCTTTGGACAAAGGACTGTGAGATGTGGACCAATGTTAGAAACCAGAACTGTTATCTTTTAAGCACTATAGAAAGGTTCACAGATGCTTTGCAAGATTTATAAACCTTCATTTCTCTTTATACTCTCCTGCTTTCCTCCCTAACATAGTTAATAGAGAATCTGTGGTTTTGTTTAGGATTGTTATTTTGTTCTTTTTTTCTATAAATATACTATCATATCCAACTAGAAATAAAATATAAAATGTTTTGGGTAAGATAACCTAGTGTATCTTTCTATTATAGTCCACTTCAGAAGAAACAGGTTTGTGTGTATGGAATAAGTTGTCTGGTATTTTCTTATTTCTTTCCAGGGTGTGGAAGATGTTGAAATATAAACCTCTGAAACCCAGGGAATAAAGTCTGAAGGAAATGGAGTTAGCTGAAACATAAACAGTGCATTTTCTGCAGTACAGCCACAATTGTCGATTCTCAGTCATGCCTATGTCTTCTCACTAAACCTCACTAAGACATGTGCAATTCTTTTGACTTAGGGTTAACTGAAGCAGATGTCTGGTACTCGCAGTGTCTTCTCACAGGGCTTTCAGTCAGATAAAAAACAGGTTTAAGCTTCCAGGGCTGTTTTATGGGAGAGGTCAGAGTACATGATCACACCAGTCTCTTTTGACCATAAAATCTATGAGTCTTTGAACTGTTTCTTAACATCTCCCAGAAGTGATCTTGATTTTCCCAGCATATCTTCCAGGGAGTGCTATAATATTATGATCTCCCTGAGGAACATCATAGTCTAATGATCAAAGGAGAGCAAAATCGGAGGAAAATGTTAGAAATCATATGAAGACTGTGAAAATGAGTTAAGATGTATAAAGTATTTAAAAGATTCCACTGCACTAGCCTTCCTGTCATTTCTATCTTTTACTTTGTTGGAAAGCTATATTTCTGTGATCTGTCACAGGGAATCATTGGGGCATAGTCAGAAGAACTCTGCCTTCCTACCTCCTCAATGATAAATGCAATGAACTTTCATTGCTCTTGTCAGAAGTTATCTATACAACTTTATTGACATATTGCACAGGTAAATAACCAAATTCTAATACTGTCAAAAATAAGGGTTACAGGAGCAACAGTGCTCATCAATGCATAGACACACACACACACAAAAAAAAAAAAAAAATCCAACCCAGTTTATTTTCTTACAGAAGAGACCTCAAAAAAATTAACAACACAGAAAAAATAGCAGACAAAATTGTAGAATTGCTGTTATGTCTTATATAAATTCTCCTTTTATTTATGAAAGATTCAGATAAGGCTCAGTCTGATTACATTTCTGCCATTCTGAAAGACTAAAATGGACTGAATAAAAATATAAAACTTCTAAGTAACTAAAATTTAAAGTTCCATCTCATGATAACACGAGTTACTTAAAGTCTTGATAGAGGTTAATATTTTCTTCAACATTTTACAGAACCAGAAGGTGTAAGAGAATCCACGCGATTCAGAGAATGTATGATTAAAATAAGGATCTTAATATAGTATTTATTAATGTTTTCCATATGTCTGGAGGACAAGAACAGACTTTCTTCTTTCCACCTATCTAATTCCCCTTCGCTATATCCTTATTGACAGCAACATTCCTCAACCCTGCTGCCCTGGCTCTCTCCTTAGCTTGTCAGAAGATCTAATTATCGATTCAGTCATCTGCCAGTTAGATGTCAGCATACCACGGGAGGTAGAATGGTGTCTGAACCAAAGAATTAAATACCCAGACTCTTATCTGATGCATAACCTGTTGCAAGCTGTGCCCCTGGGCAGAGTGGAAGCCCCTGGGCTCCCCTGGAATAGAGACAGAGTGCACAGAGGAGGAAGCAGGCTCTCCTTGAGGAGAGACCAAAAGGTTTTCAGGTTGAAATTTTGGGCACCACGTCTTTGATTTAAAAAAACAAAAAAAAAAAACGAATGCATTTTATGGAAAAAAAAAATCCAGAGAAAATATACATCTGAAAATAATTCATGTAAAAAACTCTTAATCAATTTAAATAACTCTCTATAAAAAATTCACTATGGGGAATTTTCTAAGAGAAGAACTTCATTTTTTCCTTGTTATTGCATTACTATGAAAATGCAGACTTTTAAAAAAAAATAAATAACCCTGGATTATATGAAATTTTGTTTGTCACAATAGCCTTATCAAGGACATTTTGTATAAAAAAAAAGAAATGATGAAGTCAGAGCAACTGTATGGAGAATTAAGTCTATTTGAAGTATTCTGGACACTAGCCCTTTGAAAAACAACTCATCATGAAAGGATACTGTTGCCAGGATACTATAGCCACTGTCATCAGGATAATATGATGGGGTTTTTGTTGTTTTTTTATATATATATTTTAAACAATAAATGTTGATTGATGAATACAACAGATTATGAACACTGGTATCATAGCTACCTAGAATACTAAAGACTGGGTGGAACCTTCAAATTTATGTTGAAAAGTCAAAGTGAAGTTGAAGTCTTCAATGTGAAACACATAAATGAATGTCACAAGAAGTGAATGATCACAAGGTTTGTTAGCTGCTTGAATAGAACATGGACACATAGCTCAGAAGTGAGCTGAGAAGGTAAGCTAGAGAGACTAAAGACAAAGAGTGAAGAGCTGTCACTGTGGAAGTGAGTGAAGTGTGCAGTCATTTCATTCTGCTGGAGTCAAAGACAACTAAAACCATATGGAGCAAAAGTGACCATAAGTGGGTGCTGAACTGGTCTTCTGATTGGGAATGGCTAGCTAGTTGAAATAATAACAACAGAAGATCAAAAGAGGATGGAAACTGAACAGATCTGAATTCAAATTAGGTTTATGGATGAAATTAAGACTCTCTTAAGTCATCAGGAAAACTCTCCTCAACTAGAAAAGATGTTTTGATAATCTTTTATGCATTTTCCTGTCAAAGAAATTGCCCAGGTTATACAGGTATCTATGCTATCATTTTCAGTACAGTTTTGCCTTGGAGAATCTGGGCCTACAGTCTGAGCAGAACAGTTCACAGAGGAAATCAGCTGGCATGACAAATTTCCTACTCTGCCTGAGGAAGAGTGCAAAGGTATTCTCTCCTAATTAAAATATGAATGCTGTCATCTGATAATCTTCCTTGTGAGAAATAACAAGCTCACTAATTAAATGTGTGATTTCTTGACATTTAAATAGGTCTTTCTTTTTTTTTTTTCTATGTGTCTGATCATTTATTTGAGGTGCTTCTTCCAGGCATGTTTGTTATACTAACCATAATTAATAATCAGCACAACAGATCCTTCTAAAACAGAAGGGTGAACAATGTAATTTTTTCCTTTTACTCAACTGAAGTTATTCTAAAATAGACAATAACTATCATTGCATAAAGGATAGAGGTTTTATTCTTATTAAGTCCTCATCATCTTTCCGAGCTTCCCACATGTCTTCTGACACTATCTTTCATAAAGTCACCTCTTTATTCCTTTTGGCTTTAATGAATAAAATGTTATTTCATAAAACTTGAAGAATGGGGCAAGGCAGTCCAGCTTTACTTTACTGATATTATACTGAGAAGGGTGCTGCTGCGAATACATTGTAAGTTGTGATATAGATAGAGTGGAAGACCTGTGAGCACAGACTTTTACTTTTAAGAGTTTATGTGATTCCCACAACTGTAATAACTGAAAACAGATCTTGATTTTTAGCACAAAAGTGAGAACATGATAAATCATAATTTAAGTGTAGCGTTCAATAAATCAGACTGTCGTAGTTTAACTTAGCCAGCATCCAAACAGCACATAGCCACCTGCTCACACCCCCCTTCCTCTTATTCAGGGAATAGGGGAGAGACTTGGAGGGTTAAAGGTAAGGAGACTCATACGTTGAGATAAGAGCAATTTAATAATTTAAAAAATAAAAATTAAAATAATTATAATAATAATAATGATAATGATATATAGAATATACAAATGAATTATATACAGTACAATTGCTCACCACCTGCTGATAGCGACCCTGGAGGAGTGAAAACCCTGAACCTAAAACTGCAATCCCAGGAAAGAGAGAGCCTCTCTTTCTGACCAGCCCTCATTTATATACTAAACATGATGTTATATGATATGGAATATTCCACTGGAATATCCAAACACCAATTTGGGTCTGCTGACTTACTATCAACTTCCCACCCCGCCTCCCCAGTTTTTTTTCTGTGCCTGTAGACTAACAAAATATAGGAAATTGGAAAGTCCTTAATTTCCCAGCAACATCAAAAAACATCAGTATATTATCAACATTTTTCTTATACCAAATTCCATACTGAAATCAAAACACAGCACTATTTTAGCTACTAAGAAGAAAATTAGCTGTATTCAGCCAAAACAAGGACACAGTCTAAAATTAAATTTTCTTTTTCACAGAAAATTCATTTTTTTTTAAATATCCTTTAGTTTGAATGGTATTGAAGGGTACAAGTTTCCAAGCATTCTCTGAATCAAAATGTTCAAAACATTCTCTTTTGGAAAGAGCAAACCCAGTCCTTGTGAATTTACCAAGTTATTAATAAAATCTAAACTCCTTATTTCAAGCAGTTGTCAACAAGCATGAGAAAATTGTGTGACTTAAAGATTAAAATTGTTTGAACTACGGACAGAATGACCTTTCTCCCCAGCTTTCTAAAAACAATCTGACATTTATTACCATCTGCTTTGTTCTTCTACAATATGAAGTTAATTTATGTGATTCTTCTGTTTCAAAAAAAAAAAAAAAAAAATATATATATATACACCACTTTATTGCTTTTGTATGTCTTGGGTTTTTCTGGGGTTTTTTTTCCCCCCTAAGTGAGGTGTCTGCCAGGGGTTTGACCTGTTGTCTTTATATTTCTGCTGCGACTTACTAAGAGGTTACAATACTCAACTGTTACCCTACTGCAGGGACACAGAATCAGCAACATGTCTATTATGTGGCATTGCAGTTCGCAGACCAGGATGATAATTGCAATCAATGATCGTTTGAGTTCATAGACCAGTTTATGAACTGCAGCAGTGAGAAACAGATACACTGCCTGCTTAGAACAGAGAGCTAGGGCAATAACCTCACCACACTGCACCAGCGGGAAATGACAAAACATGTCAGAGCTCTCAGAAATTATAATTTTCTATGTGTACCTAAGGTCAACAGTTGACTTTATATAATGAAGAATGAATTGCTCAGAATCAAAATAATGCTTTCTCTTTATTTTAGTTCCTCTTTTTTTAATGTGCTATAAGAGACTGAACATTTTGCCATCTCTGATATGTTTCAGAAGTATTACAGCAGCAACAGCATCCATAAGGTAGATCTGCTTTTTTGAGGGTCAGTGATTTAGCCACTACAACCGTAGACTTTTCTCATCTGACAGTGTTGGCATTAAAGTGTCTATTATAAAATTACAATTTCTAGCTTGAGAAATTTAGCTTATAGAAGTCTCATTATAACTAAGAAGGTTTGGGTTTGTTTTTTGGTTTTGTGGTGGGTTTTTTTGCCTTTATTCTTTGGAGAAGAACGGGAAAGAGGAAAAAATGATTTTTTGAG
>NW_010331067.1:0-1895 GCF_000700745.2 Antrostomus carolinensis | reverse complement strand
TCCCTCCTTGAAAATTATTACTTTTAGGTTTGGGTTTTTTTTCAATTTACTCATAAGGAACCACTACAAGTAATGCTACTGTCTTTTCTAATCACACAAGAAATACTCTGAAAATGTGAATTTATCTTATGTTTCTTTAACTATCTAAAACCAAAGTATTTTGCTTTAAATCCTTAAACTTATCTTAAACTTTTAAGGTTTGGAGAAGTCTTAATTATATAGGCTTTCTCCATAGTCTGGTGACTCCAGAAAGAGTTAGTGACAGCCTAAAACAAACTGGGCAGAATGGACTCAATAGGTAAATGAGCATCACCATGTGCTGAATTGCACTTAAGACTCTATCATCAACTAGGTTTCATCTTGGAAAATGAATTGGCAAATCCAATTGTCAAAATTACACCTATTGCCATTTAATATGTCCTAAGTTGTCTGAGATATCTGCACAGGGATGACACATACGCCGCATGACAGAGGTAGATACCTAATTTAGGTATCAACATTTAACTTAATCCTTCCCTTGTCTTTGCAATGGCTAAAGTTAAATGGCATAAAATCCATCCAAAAAAGACAACAGAATTCACTAAACACAGATCTCTAATACTGTTTGTAATATCCTAGGGTCTCCACGACATCTTGAATATGTCTTGGAGACCCTAGGATATTAGAAGCACCACAATTGAATTCCAGCTGCTCCAGACAGTAAGTCAACTTCACTGGGGG
This sequence comes from Antrostomus carolinensis, assembly GCF_000700745.2. Classification (NCBI taxonomy): domain Eukaryota; kingdom Metazoa; phylum Chordata; class Aves; order Caprimulgiformes; family Caprimulgidae; genus Antrostomus; species Antrostomus carolinensis. The sequence continues at coordinate 1,175 of NW_010331067.1, read as the reverse complement.
CCCAACTTAAATGCCTCTATGCTAACACACATAGCATGGGGAATAAACAAGAAGAGTTGGAGATGTGTGCACGCCTGCAGGGCTACAATGCGATTAGCATCACAGAGACATGGTGGAATGGCTTCCATGACTGGAGTGTTGGAATGGAAGGATATAGGCTCTTCAGGAAGGACAGGCAGGGGAGATGAGGAGGGGGTGTAACCCTCTATATCAACAACCAGCTGGAGTGTATGGAGCTCCACCTGGAAACAGATGAAGAGCGAATGGAGAGTTTATGGGTAAGGATAAAAGGGAAGACAGGGAAAGGTGATGTTACAGTGGGAGTCTGCTACAGGCCACCAGATCAGGGTGACCTAGCAGGTGAGACCCTCTATAGGCAGATAGGAGCAGCCTCACGTTCACAAGCCCTGGTCCTCATGCGAAACTTCAACCACCCAGATAGATGTTGGAGAGACAACACAGCAAAGCACAAACAATCCAGGTGGTTCCTGGAATGTGTGGAGAACAATTTCCTTCTCCAAGTGGTCAAGGAACTGACAAGGAGGGGTGCCATGCTGGACCTTGTTCTCACCAATGAGGAGGAGTTGGTGGGGAATGTGAAGTTCTAGGGCAGTCTTGGCTGCAGTGACCATGAAATGTTGGAATTCGAGATCCTTAGAGCAGTGAAGGAGGTGCATTGTAAGCTCACCATCCTGGATTTCAGGATTGCAGATTTAAACCGCTTCAGGGATCTGTTTGGTCATGTACCATAGGATGATTTCCTGGAAGGAAGAGGGGTGCAAGACAGTTGGAACATACTCAAACATCTCTTCGTCCAAGCCCAGGAATGATGCATCCCAACAAAGAGGAAGGCAGGCAAAAACAGCAGGAGGCCTGCATGGATGGACAGGAAGATCCTGAACAAACTTAGGATCAAAAAAGAAGCCTACAGAGGGTGGAAGGAAGGACAAGTAACCTGGGATAAATACAGAGAAATTGCCCGAGAAGCCAGGGATCAGGTTAAGAAAGCCAAGGCCCTGACAGAATTAAATTTGTCCAGAGATATCAAGGGCAACAAAAAAACTTCTGTAGGTATGTCGGGGAGAAAAAGAAAACTAGGGAAAATGTGGACCCTCTCTGGAAGGCAGCGGGAGACCTGGTCAACTGGGACATTGAGAAGGCTGAGGTGCTCAATG
>NW_010331066.1:11710-24567 GCF_000700745.2 Antrostomus carolinensis | reverse complement strand
CCCGGAGCAGCCCGGCGGTGGCTGCGGGCAAGTCCCCTGGCTCCCGGAGCAGGAGAATGGGGGGTGCAGCCCTGGTTGCCTCCTCCCTGACTTCACCGGTGTCCACTGACCTGGTTGTGCCCGAATTCTGCCAAGTCCCCAGCTGGGCTTTGCTGGCAATGCAGAAAGCAGGTGGCAATTAAAAGGAGAAATCATTCAGGAGCGCTAGGACATAATGAAACATCTCGTTTGGCTTCTGAATATTTAGTCAGATGACGATGCTGTCGGACACAGCCTGTTTTCTGTGGGATTTCCCGTTTGGTAGGTGAGATGTACTGAAGCATGCTTGTGCTGGAAGATGTTCTCTGCTATTTGTTTCAAAAGTAGAAACTAATTACTAAGAGCCTCTGTTTTCCTGTTTCTGAGCCACCGGGAGAGGACACAGCCTGAAGTGCTCATTCAAACAAGTGTTTCTTAGCTGAGGTTGGATGATTCTGAGTTTTGCAGATGATTGACTTAAAATAAGGTTAGAAATTCTTGTGTTGCCTCATTGTTCACAGGGTGCAGCGTGCCCTGGTTTCTTTGATGCTCCTGGTATTTTAGATGCAACAGGTAGACTTGTGCAGTGCTTGTAACCTGTGTCAGCAGCAGACAGCTCAGTGGGATGGTGTGTTGGTGCTGGGTGTAAGTAGCAGTGAATTTATTTAAAGTTACTTAAAAGGGAAACCGCATACCCTCACCCTAACGCTGCTCTTCTCATCAAACCAAAGTGCTCTGTGAGGGAGCTTGGATTTCTCCTTCTTCCCCTTCATCCTCCCATGCAGATCTTCTCCTCCAAACCCTGGTGAATAATGCATTGAGCTGTGCAGCACTACGTAATGCTCTTATCTGTACCCTGTAATTAACTATTTACTACTCTTTAGCTGGAGGAGAAGGCTGTGTCGTTAAACGAAGCACAGTCTCCATGCTCAGTCACAGGGAAAGACTCCGTGGCCGAGGAGGCAGCAGCACTCTGGTGCCAAACCCTGTGGTTGATACTGCTGCTGGTGACCACTTAATTCAGATTTCTCTCTGCTGTGTTTTCCCAGCCCCTTTCCCCTTTTCCTGCCCCTTCCTTCTCTTGGTTGGGGCACTGTAACTTCTGAAAGTGAAGCCAGCAGGAGTTGGTGATGCTCCAGGCTGCTCTTTCCCATCTCCAATAGTCTTGGTGGCAGCAGGATGCCTGCCTCTGTGCAAACCACTTAACTATGTAGATAACAGCTAATTGTGGTTTCAAGTGGTGGATGCATTTGTCTTTTGCTGCATCCTCCTCCTGCAATATTTTTTTGAGCATGTTCTGCACTATTTAAAAAAAACCCAAACAAAAACACCAACAAAAAAGCCTCTTTGTGTCTTTCTGCTTTACAGCCCCACATAGAGACACTGAAATTGCAGATGACAAGTGAGAGCCTAGAAGTCACGGTGGAGTAGTGAATTTTGAGGTTGCTGATGGTTCTTGAGGAAGCAGGTGTTTTAAAATGACAATAAATATATTATTTTAAAGGGAAAGATAAAAGGGGGGTTGAAAGCTCAGCTCATAGACGTGCCAGGATCTTGCTAACACGAGCGCTGAGGTCACAGACAAACCCAGAGTGCCTGTGCTCATCGCCAGCTCGTACCGCTCACGTGGGGAGCGTTGTCTCTGTGCCCATACGTCGTGCCAGGCACCGTTGCAGAGTCTCTTTGGACAGGCAGCGGGTAGGGAGGACGAGTTTCACAGCTGTGTGTTGGTGAGCCCTGCCACTGCCCTGGGACACGCTCTCGGGCAGCTGCCTTTGTCACTGAAGCACCTTCCCTTGCATGTTGTTGAGAGCTTTGTGATCAATGACTGTTGAGTGGTGGTTTATGATGATCTCCTCCTCCCCAGATCTGTATTTCTGGAGATGTGTCCATCTCTGTAGGCAGCTCAACCTGAGTTCAGGGGCTTGCACTGAGCCTGGTCCTTCCTCAGCTCCTTCTCGCTGCAGTTTGCTGCTGCAGCCCGCAGCAGGATGCAGAAATAGTCTGAGGAGGCTCTCTTTCTGTTTCAGAAGAAATAGATACTGTCAGAGATGCCTGGCTGGCATCCAGAATAAAACAGAGGGAGCAAGGTTGCGCCTGATAGTGCTTCCTTGTGACTGGTGAGTTGGTCATTTCTGCATTAAGTCAGAGAGCAGCAACTTCTGTTGCTGGTTGGGAGCATCTTCCCTGCCTTGTGTGTGACCAGATTTTTGCTTGGTGGTGGGGACCAAGCCCCTGCCCTAAAGCTGTGAGAGCCATGCTGCCCAACTGGAGAGCTTTCCCCTGAAACCTCAAAGCTCTCAACTCCCGTGGTTTGGGCCATGAGAGGATGACACAGACCCGCTCCCTGCTGCTGCAACCCCTTGGCTGTACCAAAGCTGGGGTCCCGATCCTGGCAGGGTCAGCTGAGCTTTTCTCCCATGCAAGAAAATCCTTTCTCTTAAAGCTCAAGCCTTTCTCAAGCTTTAAGTAACTTCACAACTGGTTGCAGAATCCTTAAAAAGCAGTAATGGTCAGGGCATCAGCTGCCTAAAAATAACCCCAGGCTCAAGGATTAGCACCACGCTCTGCTCTGCAGCCTTCTGCTGGTGTTTAAGGGGTTACCTGAGGGTTGGGTTTCACAAGGAGGCTCCTTATTGCTGGTGATGATGGATGAAGCAGGATTAGGGCTCAGGAGCCAGGTCAAGGTCACGCAGCTGAGAGTGAACAGGCAAACCCTGTTGTTTTTGCAGAGAGATGGGCCCACCTCGATGGCACTTGTGCTGCACCACTTGCCAGGGCATGGTGCAGGGATGTGCGTGCCTGGGGATGCTGCCTGGCGTGAGAAGGGCCCGGTAGTGCCCCGTGCCTCTCACAAGCGTGCTAGTGGGTGGCTGGAGATCTCACAGGGACCGGTGCTCCCCCACACTGGTGTTTTCTGTCACTTCCCCTGCCTGTTCCTGGTTGCATGTTCCTGTGCTATGCTGTTTTATTTCTTTTGGGTTTAGGTAGCTGTGTTATTGAGGGAGAAGAGGGAACTGCAAATAAGGCCAGTAAAATAATAGTATCGTATTGAATCCTTGCAGCTTCTGTATGTCCTGTACAGCATTGTGTTGAGTATTCTACAGAAAATGATGCTTTCTTAAAAAACCAAAACAGTTATCAGCACTATTTATGATCTCTGCTGGAAAATACGATATTACAACTGCCTTTATATACTCTCTTCAGCTGCTGGGTCCCTTGGAGTCGGGAGAAAAGGTAGCAACTTAAAACCTTTGGAGTTCTTTGGAGTGGCTTAAATTGTCTTAACTGTCTGTATAAACATCATTGCTTTGATCTTTGAACTTTGGTCCAGGATGCCTCCGTGAGAGGAGATATTTCAGATTTATTTTTCTGTAAATACTTGGGTGCCTATATATTCCCTTTTCCCTGTATCCATCTTTAAACTGTTACACCTTGATACCATCAGTCAAGCTTTGCAGGCTTGTACTCAGCTGATCACTTGAATTTCCTGGGCTCAAAAATAAGAAGAAAATATTAACACTAAAAGTCCCAAGAAAGGGAAACCTCTGTCTATCAGAAGATGCAGCTTTATGAGGCAGGCAGAATGTTGTGGTGCGTCAGGGTTGTGTCTTCCCTCACCCTTTAGAAAAATACTTAGTCTTGCTTTAAAGACTAATTGAAGGCTACCACGTCTTTGGGAAAACTCTCTTAAATATTTAGAGCATGTCATGTTATAAATCCCTGACAATAAAGTAAAACATTCCTCCTCCCTTTCAGACCACCTCTGAGATGGAGAAGACTCGAGGCTTCCTATACATTAAAATAAAAGCGTGTGAGTAGTGAAAAATAAATTACTTCCACCATGTAATTTTACCCAGCACTCCCATATGTGGCAGCTCTGCTCCTACAGAACCTGGTGGCATATGGGTTTGGTCAGCTGGATGCAGGCTGTGTTATCCGGTCAGGAAGCCACTTGACTTTGAGAAATCAAATTGCATTTATTAATTCGGAAATGCTGTTGAATTAAACAGCTTGTTAAGCACCGACACTGTAATCTTGTATTTGTAATGACCCTGGGGGTTGTGGGTAATGAAAATATAAATGCCATGACCTGGAATGAAATTAAAGGCTTCATAATCGCTAAAAATGGGGTTGGCAGCCTTTATGTTTTCATAAGGCTGGAAATCAATATCAGGTTCTTACAGAGTTGAGGGAGGTGGAAAGCCAGAGTTACTGCCCTGCCCTACCAAGTTCCTTCTGCCTGCGTCAGCGGCTGCTCAGCCTGGCTCCGGCGGTGTTAGCGGGCACGGCTGGCGGAGGTTTGGGCCCCGGAGCGATGGTTGTGGTCGCACCCCTTGCCAGCACAGACCCCACACCGAGTGAGGACTGAAAACACCACGGGGCAGCACTGGGTTTGAGGGAGAGGAGCACTAAAAACTGCTTTTAGGATATACAGCATGTTCTGACTTGGTCAAAGAGCTAAATACCTTTTTCTCTTCTAAAAGCAAATGATGGTTTGCTGAGCAAATTCCTGTTTTTTTTGGGGGACCAAGGAGTCCCGAGCCCAGGATGCCGTTGCTCTGCCGTGGTGCTGCTGCAAATGCTGCCTACGAGCTTGCTGCTTTTAACCATCAAATCCAGTAATGAACCTGCTTCGTGGTTTCAGTTCCTTGTCTCTGCACTTGTACAACTTGAGCATTTCAGGATTTAAAACCACAGCCTGGCAAAGCATCCCAGCAGGGCTCTGCACCAGGGAACAGGCAGCAGCCTGGGTGAAAACCTCCGGCAGCGCTGGATTTCAACCAAGGGCGGGATGCGATCCCTCCGGGCTTCCCCGTGGCTTTTAGGTAATGCTTGTTGGGAAAGCAGCAGCGCTCTGTGTGGGTGAGATGCAGAGAAGTGCCATCTCTGCACGTTATTCAGCTGGAAGGAAAGAAAAATGCATCGAGAAACCTCTGTTAAAAAGGAAAATAAAATTGTTCCCCAGGCTGCTTACGTGGCTCACTGACAGACTTCAGTCTGGAAACTGTATATTAAAAGTATTTAGCCAAGCTGCTGTTCTTTGCAGCCTGTGATGAATGCACCAACAAGACAGTGCAGCTATTTGTTTTGGTTTTCTCCCTAATGAATTTTTATATTTATTTAATTTATTTTGGTTTTCTCCCTAATGAAAATTTATATTTATTTATTTATTTATTGTGTGCTGCTTTATAGGCAGTCTGTTTGAGTGAATAATATTTGCCCAGGAACTGATTTTTTTTTTCATCTCAGAGGTAGTTCAATAAAATGGTTTACAGTCCCGTGTACCAGAATAATCTGCATTTAATACACACAAACCTGTTGAAACCTGAACTGAGGATCGAAGCGTGTTGTCTCCAAACTGATGCCAGGCACTTTTAACCTGGTATTAATTTCCCTGTTCTTATTATAGCCTCAGACAACTGAAATAGCTGAAGGAAAAAATAGTCTGGGGGTGGAGGGGGAAGACAGTGTTTGCCTTTAGCATCTTCTTGAGATCTTGAGTGTGGTGGCCACTCATTTCTCTCTGGCTTTCTGCAACAAGACTAGTCCAGCCTTGAGACCCTTGAGCTGGCATTTTGGCTTTGCTGGTGTTTTAAAAATAACTCTAAAGCCCGAGTTTAATGCCAGGTTAAGGTGCCAGGATGGCGATGCTGGACACCGCTGTCCTCCCCTGGCAGGCAGGAGAGAGGTGGCTGGTTCCTGGGGGTGGCTGTTTGCAAAATGTGGGTGCACAGAATGAAATGGGGATCCCCAGTTCAGCTCACCTGGGTCAGTGAGCTGGTGATAATGGTCAGACCCTGTTTGAATGAGGAATGGGTGAAGTCAGGGCTCTACCATCCCAAATATCTAGTGCCTGTCTAAAACCTGGGTTTTTTCCTTCATTAATTTAATCAAGGCAAATTATTTTTAAAAAGACCTCACTGTTCATTAAGGGTATAATTATCTTTATAACTAACTGCTCGTGGCAGATTTTTCCCCTCTTCTGATTTGCTGTCAGCCAGCAGTTGCTTTTCAGCATCCCTGAGTTTTGATTCACATTCTCCTTTCCCCCTTCGCAGCTGGTTTTGATTTTATTTTACTTACTAAATAAATTGAGTGGGGGAGAAAGTTATTTGTCATTCTGCCCTACGCAGAATTTAGTCTAGGGACATGTAAGTCCTGTTCCTGGAAATCTGCTTGGCAGCTGCTAATGGATAATAAGGATATATCATGTATAACTTGTGGGAAACTGAGGCAAGGAGAGAAACTCTGGTCGAGAGGTGTGACCAGGTTCCTTTGTCTTTGAACAACCTATTTCAGTGTATTTAGTAGTTAATATTATTTAATAGCAATACTTTATGGCAGAAAGTGAATCCCTTGTGACCCAGGGAAGTAAGGACTTGTCCTGCACTGGGCTGTGTGTTGCAAAGTCACAAAGTTTATTTTGCATTTTAATTTTAATCAAATATTCTGCATCTTACAGGAGCCATTATGTGGAAACCTGTCTCAAACCAATGTTAAATTGTCCTTCAGTTGGGGAGGGCTCGGCTGTTACGTTGCAGGTGCAGGAAAGCTGCTTTCTGGGGTGCTCCATAGAATATTGAACTTGAAAGAGGAATAACAGAGTGCAGCAGTATCCGTGCTACCCGAGCATCTCCTGAGCACGGCAGGGATCCAGCCGGAGCGGCTGGGAAACTATTTTCTATGGGTTTGTTGAAGCAATCACTTGATAATTCTGTGAGTCGCTGTGTCTTGCAGTTAATTTAGTACTTTGGAAACCTTACACCATCCCAAAGCACTTCCATGTTTCTTAAATCCCTCAAATCCTCAGAAAACTAATCACTTTCATATTTAGGAGAACTGGAGTTGTCCTTTCCACACAGAACCTCAACGCCTTTAATCTGATTTATTAACTCGGGTGTGGAAAGTGGGGGCTTCATCCAGTGGGACCTGGAATAGTTATTCTGCTTCATTTTATTACACAAAGCAAAATAAATAGCTTTTTTTCCCCCCAGCCAGCACTAATGAGCTGTTTTGCATACAGCTGAACATAATGATGAAACCCAAAAGGATATCCCAGGTTTTAATTTTGGCATCCTGTTGTGCCTGCGAAGGAATTCAGTGATTTATCCATCGAGCTGATACTTGGATGATCTGTAGCCAGTTAGTTTTTGTTAGGATGGGGGTGTTTGGAGTTTTTGCTCTGGGTTTATAGTTATCCCAAGCATTACAAGAAGGCACAAACTGCCAAAAATAACTGCCAGTGAATTGTTTGTTGAAGTAGAGGTAGGAGCCGGCTGCCTGAGAGCAATGCCTCTTTGGGGGCTTTTTTCTTTATTTTTTCTTATTTTTCTAAGCAAATACCTTATTAAGTTGACGAGTTTAATAACCAAAACCAGGGGATTTGATGGTATTTTTGTTAATTGATGGTCAGGGTTCCCATTCAGGTCGGACTGTGAGTCGGTGGGAGCAGGGGCAGGGTGGCACGTGTCACCCATGGGTAGGGAGGACAGCGAGGCAGGAGCTGTGCCCTGGTGGGGCTGCAGAGCAGGGATGGGATGGTGGGGTTGGGGTGTTGGCTCCAGCAAGTGGGGACTGGAGCTGCTCCTCTCACCACGGCCAGGGAAAGCAATTGCAGCGCTGAGGTGCAGCGTGCTTCGGTACAGATGTGGTGCCTGATATTGCTTCACAGTGAGTTGTAGATGGTGCATTTATCAAATGAACATGGGGCTGACAAAAAAAATATGGGTAGGGCTGTACTCCTGGGCAGAATTGGTAACACTCTGGTGTGTTGGGTGCTGTTTGCAGGTACGATGAGAGGACTGGGAAACGCAGCCGCCTCCGGCCGATGCTCATTCGTGATCCGCTTGTTTCCGTTTGACCTTCTCCCGTTACTGCCTTTTGCCATAAATAAGTCTTCATGCCCATTGATGTTTATCCCCAGAAGTGTTTCTGGAGCATCATTGTGCTGCCTCCAGCCTGGCTATTGCAAGGCACAGCCCTCTCCTTGGCTCTGCTCCTGTGCTCATCCAGGCCCGGTCCCCTCAGAAATGGGACCTGTGGGGATGGTCCTCTGGAAGCAGTGCTGGGATGGCACTGGCAGGACCACACTGTGCTCTTCACACCCCCACCACGTGTTGTGCTTCCTTCCCAAAGATGTGGAAGCCTTTGGCATCTGCTGCCCAAGCTTTCCACGTGGTCAGGTCCCTGGCAGAGGACCATCCCCAGCCTGGCTGAGCAGGGACTGACTTTCTCTACTGATTCTGCGTTCAGGTATCCGCTGTTTCCCACACCAGCAAGGATTTACCCTGACCCTCACTGCTGCTTACGCCTCTGGCCAGGCACTTATGCTGTGGCACCTCCCACCACAGTGTGCATTTGGCAGAGAGGTCTCATTTGCACGAGCAACCACGTGCATGTTCTTCAGGGGAATATCTGATTCCCTAAACTTGAGCTTTCCTAGCCCTGTCTCTTTTCATTTAACATTTCCCCCCCACCACCCAGTCTCAGTGACTTCTCTCCCATCCAAGTTTCCTAAGCCCTCGAGTCTTTTGAAAGCTTTGGTGGCTTCACAGTAGTGAAGCTGTTGGACAGGTAAAATACGGGGTGAGTCCTCCATCTGCAGACCTCGCTGGGGAGCTCCAGCCGTGCTTTGTAACCATGTCCATGCCATGCTTATAGATTGCTCTGTTCAAGTAGGAACCAGGTAGTTTCCTTCTGCTCTATCTGCATCCCTCTGGGGCAGAGAGGAGGCAGGAAGGGGGGATGCTCTTTCTCTTCTGCAAAGCAAGGGGTGGCAGCATGTCCAAGACATTTGGGATCAGCCTCCCCAGGTGCTGGGAGAGGGGCAGATGTTCCCCTCACCACCCAGCATCTGCTCTGCCTCCAAAATCCTCGCTACACAGTGACTCCCTTTCAGCATGTGAAAACCCCCAAATCCCATGAATTCCCTCTTAATTGACATCCCAAATACTTATGTTGGGAAGGAAAATCCCATGGATTAAAGGATGGTGTCACAGGATGCCAGGTGAACAAGCGTGCAGCAGGCAGGGGAGGCAGAGGCTGCCTGGTTTTGGGACCTGAGGATGCTCCAGAAGCAGCAGGGCGTGGGTCTGGGACAGAGCAGCTCTCTGAGTCAATGCTGCGGGATGAGAAATGCCCTTCTGACCTTAAACAAGATGATGGGTGACTGCCTTGGGTGGCCAATGAGTCCCTCCTTGTCCTGATGTCCCCGAGCTGTGTGCCTGAGGGTTGCAGTGTTGGGGACAGGCTCTTCCTGTGGCCTTGCCCACGACCTGCATCCCTACAGCGACTGGGAAATAGGAACGTCTCTGCCAGGCCTTTGAACACCTCCCCGTGTTTCTGAGGTCTCTACAGTGGACGCAGAGAGCCTGGGGCTTTGCTGTGGCAAAAGCAGCAGCAGCTCATCCATTATGCAGTAATAAATAAAGTTTTTGAGATGCTTGAAGTGCTACACATTCCTTTTCTTTGGCCAAATTTATTTGGTCAGAGGTGATGGCAGGTAGCTCTGGCAGCCGCGGGCCTGGTGAGTTGCTGGCTGTGGGCTCCTTTTCTGCCTGTTAAATTACAATTATTGCTTTTCTGCATCTCCAGGTGCTTTACAGACAAGGCCAAGATGATGGTCTCACCTGCAGTTGAGGAAAGGGAGGTGCCTTGAGTTAAAAGCTGGTACTCAGGGCCTGAAAGCCTCCCCAGATGTTCCCCTGCAGCAGGCAGACTTGTTTGGGTGGGAAGGGACCTTAAAGCTCATCCAGTCCCAACCCCCCTGCCAGCAGCAGGGACACCTTCCACTAGATCAGGTTGCTCAAAGCCTCATCCAACCTGGCCTTCAACCCTTCCAGGGAGGAGCAGCCACAGCTTCTCTGGTCAACCTGGGACACTGTCTGACGACCCTCACACCAAAGAATTTCTTCCTCACATCTCATCTCCATCTCTCCTCTTCCAGTTTAAAGCCAGAATGTTGGAGATGAAATATGGCCAAGCTTGGATGGGAGGAGGGTAGTGGAGCTGCATGGGGAGAAGTTGGGCTGCAGCCTTTGAGGGATGGGGATGGGATGGGATGATCCTGTGCTAGTGGTGGAGCTTGGGCAGGCTGCTAGAGAACGGGACAGGTCTCTGTCTCCACAATGATCTCCCACACAGTTGGAGTGCCTCCATCCATCTCGCTGATCCCAAGTCACTGCACAGCCCCGACAGCCCCAGGAGTGGCTGGATCCCAGCAGCTCGGGGCAGGCAGGAGTGTCCCCAGCCTGACCCAGCCAGGCAGGGACGAGAGGCTTTAAAAATACATTCCCTGCACAAAACTGGGACAGAAATAGCATCCCCTGCCAGGGCTCGGAGGTTTCGTTTGACTGCGGGGGCAGGTCCCAGGCTGTCAGCAAGCAGAGGGTCTTAGCAGATGGCTCCCTCCTTTCTGACAGAGAAGTGGTGTTGAGCCAGTGACCCTGTCCTTCCCCAATACCAATATCAATGTTGTTCTGCCCACCCAGCTCCAGCCAAAGGGGGTTACACATTTCCTAAGCACCAGCTTCGTTTTTCCCTGGTGAACCAAGGGAGCATTTGGAAGCTCTGAAGCCCTCGCTGAGCTGGCAGCTGCCCGAAGCAGCCCTGGCAGGGGGTATATTTTTAAGCAGAGGGTGCCAGACCCCTCCCAGGGGTGACAGGGCTGCAGATGGTGGAAGGAGCAGTTGAGCTTTTCTTCCTCCTTCTCCCCAGCTGGTCTGCGTGACTTCCCCCCTCGCTCGTGTTTCTTGGCATGAGGTTTCTTGTGCAAGACCTGCTGTCTCGTTAGGTTACATAGCGGTTTGGTTTTTAAGCTCTATCTGGAGCTGTACCCCATCGGGGTCTTCAGAGCCTGGTGTGGAAGGTGCTTCTTGGGTGGGTGAGCTACAGAGGTTGGTCCTCAGCACCAGGTTGTACCTGTGTTAGCCCCAGCAGCCTGCTTTTTGGAGAAACTATCTGACTTTCTAACAGCACCGTGGGGGCCAGAGGCTACGTACAAAGCATCAGGCTGGAAATGTCCACTGTGCCAAATCTGTTTGTCTGGGGAGCACAACAATCAGACTTGGGAGAAGGAGCAGATGGGTACAGTGAGGTCCCTGGGGCAGGTTTGCAGTGATGCCACCAATTCCCACCTCAGCAGTTTGCAGGCACCAGCCAGGGCCCAGCCCAGCCCTTTACGTGCGAGCGTGGCTGGGGATGGTGGGTTTATTTTTAGTCCTGGGAGCACTTGCTCTGTTCCCCACGAAAGCATCTGCTGGGTTGTTGGCTTTGAGTCAACAAAGCAGCCCCCCAAAAAAAAAAGTTTTCGAATTTTTGACCACAAACAGAGATGTTTTTCATGCTCATCTTCCTCCTCCTGCCCCCACATCCTCTCCCTGCCCTCCCACACATGCTTTGGATGAGAAGTTTAGGGCTGGGTCTGATCCTTCCCTCAGCTCCATGCTTCAATCTGGGCAGAGCACTGGGGTGCTAGGAGGGGACTCGCTCTGACACGACCCAGGGATGGTCCCACGGGTGCCCAAGCCCCTTTGGGGAGAGGGTACCAGATGTTCTCCAGGCATGATGACCAAGATGAAACTGGAACTTAATTATGTTGAGTTACTAATTATCAGCAGACATGGGGGGCTCTGCTGAGTGAAAGCAAAGATGCTGAGAAACGCACTTGGTGAGGACCAGCTTGGCTGGTCTGTTTGTAAATGGGGGTCCTGACACGAAGGGAAGGGTTGAAAAGCAGAAGGAGGCAGCCTGAGGCTGATGAACATGCTCTCCCCATGTGCAGAGCAGCTTTTGAGGCTTCCCAGGGCTGTGTCTGCAACATCCCCCCACTCAAAACCTGCCCACCCAGAGCCACGTGGTACCTCCAGCTGGGGCACGGGGCTGTGGCCCCCACTGCAGGCTTGGTCACCAGGCTGAGTGGCCTGGCAGGGACAGCTGTGTCTGGGGTGGTGGGGGGATGTTGGCCATGGGAGGGTGGGATAAAATCAGGTTTGGGTTTAGCCACAAGCAACCATCTCCTTCCCAGCATCGTTCCAGCTGGTGAGTACCCAGTGTGGCAGCATGGCTGCCCCAATGGGCTTGAGCTGGTTTCATCTCCTGGGGTGGTACCTGCTGGGGCAGGAATCATCCCGCTGGATGGAGATGTGACAAAGGCAGGGCTGGAAGCACGCTCAGCAAATCAGCTCCAGATTTCCAGCTCTTGTTGGGTTTTATTTTGCAACCGGGTCCAAACGACAAAGGCTTGTTCTCAGTAAAAACAGAGCGAACAAGCACACTGAAAAAAGAGGGGAAAACAGACTGTTTGCATCTCAGGCTTGTTGAGAGGGATGATCATTTCACAGGACGGGTCACAGCATTTGGGAGAAACCCAGAAGATATCAAGATGTTTGTTCTTTGAGCCCAGAGCTTTGCTGGTGCTCGGGTTTAGTTACGTGTTGCTTGTTCATTGCCAGCCCTGCTGGGAGTGTCACTTTGCAATTATCTCTGATCTTCTGGGCTTTAATGAGACCTTAAACTTCTAGATGAATAACTTGTTATTTTCTACTCTTTGCTAGGAAGCCATGAATGGTTTCCACCAAAAAACCCCTGCTGGTCCAGCCATAGCAGGATGGTCTGGTGACTACTCTGCCTTCATCCAGCACCATCAAGGGGTGTCTGTCTCTAGTTCCCTTCCTATAGAAGAGCCTCCACCAAGGGCTTCCTTCTTGGATGAGACTGAAAATGGGGGGTACAGTCCAGGAGCTGGGTGAGGAGCCTTCATAGAATCCCAGACTGGTTTGGGTTGGAAGGGACCTTAAAGCCCATCCAGTTCCAACCCCCCTGCCAGCAGCAGGGAC
>NW_010331066.1:8753-11523 GCF_000700745.2 Antrostomus carolinensis | reverse complement strand
AGAAGATCTCCCTGGAGCCTTCTCTTCTCCAGGCTGAACAACCCCAACTCTCTCAGCCTGTCCTCACAGCAGAGCTGCTCCAGCCCTCACATCATCCTTGTGGCCTCCTTTGGACTTATTCCAACTGGTCCATGTCTCTCTTGTGTTGGGGGCTCCAGAACTGGACACAGAACTCCAGGTGGGGTCTCACAAGAGCAGAGCAGAGGGGGAGAATCACCTCCCTTGATCTGCAGGAGCCACATGGCCAATGACTTGGAGCTGCCCTGGATGTGTCTGGAGACACCCAGCAAGCCCAGAAAGACACGGTGTGTGAGTCCACCTTGGTGGCATCTTCCCAAAAATGAGACTTGGGACTTGCTGCCCCACGCTCTCCAGCACACACACATGGTGGGCAGCACCCAGAGGTCGAATGCGAGAGGGCTGGGGTGGCAAAAAATGCCAGCAGGCTCCGTCACGATGCCTGGGAACTGGGTCTGTCAGTGCTGCCATCACTGTCACCCCCTGTGCCGTGCCAGCCTGCAATGTTCATCTGTCCTTGGGCTCTGTGGTCCTCCCTGCTCCACCTCCCTGTGGGCTGGGCTGCATGTCCCAGCAAGACAAGCACAAGAAGTCCCAGAAAACGGAGAAGAAAATGGCCAGAGACCAAGGAATTATACAGAGGGGACAGTGATGGGAAATGCAAAACTTCCCTTGCAGAGAAAGCTCGGGGCTTTCTGCTGGTGAACTCTCACTGGGGCAAGTGTGCGGGCTCTGCAGCAGTGGCAGGAGGAGAAGGAGGAGGTGGTGTCCACCAGGCTGTTTTCTGGAGCTCTGAGCCCAGAGCTCTTGGCCCAGACTCCAGCTAGAAGAAGTGCAATGGAAGAAAACCCAATTATTTTCCCCAGATTTTTTAACAGTTCAGGGCCAAGACTGTTTTTCTGCTGAAATACACGAGTGACTTGGGTATTTTGCAGCTGGTAGCCATTTGCTGGGACTCTCCAGGACATCAGTCCCAGGGCAATCAAGAGGATCTGGGAACGCCTGAAAAAATCCTTCTCTCCATTCACTCCCTCACTGCTGCTTTCCGGATCTTCCCTGTGAGGAGGCAAATTAAGGATCTTTAAAGTTCCATCTTTTATCAGGCAATCAGTGCTCCTCTCAGCAGGGAAGGGTGTTCATCAGAGTCACACAGGTCCCTGTGCCGAGATAAACACGGCATCAGATGGTGCCTCCTTCCAGCAGAAGACATCCTTGCAGGCAGAAGGCAGCATGCACACGTGCTGCAGGGATGAGGTTTGGATAACTCACAGTGGTATGGACACACAGGCTGGGGAGATGTGGGAAGGGGGAGATAACCCCCCTGCTCCATGTCTAGGTGGTACCTAAAGACCAAGCAGGGTTTTGGAGGCACCGCATGGCTCCAGAGGGATGTTCCCAGAGGATCACTCCATTCCCCTGGCTCCTGATGCTGTTTTCTCAAGGGAATGGGAAGCTCTTGGAGGCCGTTCAGCCTCGGTGTAGTTGGGTTTTGGAGCTCATTTATTCATCAGCTCCTTCTAGCCTTCACAAATGGATGGAGACGTGACCGCTCCGGAGCTGAGTTATTTACAGCTCGCTGCAGCTGACTTACGCCGTCTCCATCAGCAGGGCTGGGGGGGGAAGGAAAACCTTCTGGAACGAGAGCCAGGAGATACTAAAATCCCTCCCTGCTTCTTTTTCCGCTGTTGTTAGAAACCCTGAGCCCATCCCAGGTTGTGGGTTTGGGGGAAATCTGGGAAGCAGCAGGGAAATATCTGTGGGTTTAGGTGGGGACCATGTGGAAACATGGCAGGAGCTTCTCATTTTCACCTTAAAAGCTGAAGCTAATTCTCCCCAGCCAGCTGAAAACTAAAGAGCTTTTTGGCCTCTCTGTGCCCAGCTCCGTCCTCGCAGCGTTTACACAACGGGCTCTGTTGAGCTTTGCTCCTCTTGGATGCTCTTTGCCTTTGATGTATAAAACAGAAGAGCCCTTCATGATGTTAACAATCAAATGTCCTTGTGAAATATCATGGGCACTGGCTGACCAGTCTGGTTCCCCCAGTCCCTCAGGCAAAAGGATTTGCAGACAGATCCTACATGTAGTTATGGGAGATGTGGTGGGGGACACGTCTTCCACTAGCACGGTCTCTGCGTGCTCCTTGGGGTTTCCAAGCCTTGGCTGTCAGCATCTGCAATGTTCACCACTGCAGAGGGGAGGTTTAGATTAGATATTAGGAAGAAGTTCTTCACTGTGAGGGTGGTCAGACACTGGAACAGGTTGCCCAAGGAAGTTGTGGATGCCCCCTCCCTGGAAGTGTTTTCGGCCAGGTTGGATGAGGCTTTGAGCAACCTGGTCTAGTGGAAGGTGTCCCTGCTGCTGGCACGGGGGCTTGGAACTAGATGAACTTTACGGTCCCTTCCTATCCTAACCAGTCTATGATTCTATGAAGTCCTCGTGGGGAGGGCAGAGCTCCTGGAGAACACTGCAAAGAGCTGCTGTGGGTGGAAGGAAAGGTGGTGCCGTGCCTGTGAAGGACCTTCAGAGCTGAGGCAAGAGGCAGGAACAAAGCGCAAGCATCCGAGTGACGCAGCCGGGGATGACAAAGCCCGAGCGCTGGCTCTCTCCTGGCCGCCCACACCGTACTCAGCCCACAGCCACCTCCAGCCCAGAAGCATCTTCTGAGCTGCTGTGCTTGGCAAGTGCTTTGAGCTCCCTGGGGTTTTGTTTTCACTTGGTTTGGGGTTGTTGGTTTTTAACAGTAGGGCTCATTTT
>NW_010331066.1:2001-8741 GCF_000700745.2 Antrostomus carolinensis | reverse complement strand
GGCTTGCAGGCACTCAAGCAGGTGTTGCAGCCACTTTATGGTTCTCAGCTGCTTCGTCCCCATGGGTTATTTAGCGGTTCTCCCCTCCCCACCCCAGGTGGAGCTGCCTGTTGAGTTGTTTTCCTCTAGGTCTGTTCTGCAGGAGCAGATCATCAGAAAAATCGTTGGGCTTCTCTGCAGACAGTTGTTTCTCTGGTACAAGTGATGACTTGTCTCTAGGCTCATCCGTGCTAATTGGGAGCAGAGAGGAGTGAAGCCAGGTGAGGGGCAGCCTGGCCGTGCTCGGTTGCCTTCTGCTTCTCCTTCTCGTGCTGCATCACTCTTGAATTTCTCAAAGCAGCTTTGTCTTCCTCATTTTCTCTCCACTCTTTGCGTGTCTCGCCCATTTCTGCCTGGCACCATTTCCTCCTTTGCTCCTTAGTCCCCTCAGCCGCTTGTCTGGATGCTTTTTATTCTGTTCACCTCCCCTGCTCTCCTTTCTCCCCTTACGCATCTTCCTCCTGTTCCACACTGGACATGTTCACTGGCAGCATTTTCTCTGCAAGCTCTTTATCCAGCCACATGGTAGGTGTAATGTTTGCAGGGCATTTGTCCTTTGCAGTCCCATGCATGGTCTTCACCAAGGGGTGACCCCCTTGGGGTGGCACCTGAACCTTCCTTGGATGCTGGTGCTTGCTCAGCCGGGTCACTGCTTCACTTGATTTCATCCAGATTTGAAGGGATGGGAAGGGGAGAAAAGCCCTCCAGCCTGCCTGGACTGAGATTTGCAGTCCAGCTGTCATGTAAAATTATTGCACCTTCCCTCTTCCTCCTCATCCTCCTCTTCCTTGCTTGGTGCTTTGCTTCAGCATCCCAGACCTTCCCATTCCAGAGCAGGGCTTGTGTCTGGCTGAGGTGATGTTGTGGAGGTGCTGTATCAGCCCCTGGCTGGTATCAGCTGGAGAGAGCTTTCAATTATGATAAACTTGGTTTTATTACTGCAACAGTGAGGGTTTAATGCTCCTCAACTCCCTTCCCTTGGCTGGGTAACTCACCTTGCCTCATCTCAAGTTGGACCAGAGCTGTTGCTGCGGTGGGAGGCAGCATGGGAGTGCTGCAGCCACCCAGAAACCTCACCCAAGGGGTCAGGGAGCCCCTCGGCACCCAAATATCCCAGCAGGTCCCAAATTCCCACCCATTGCCAGAGGATGCTGGTACCTGAGTGCTCCGAGGATTTGGGGGGCTGCAGAGAGAGGGCATCCCCCCAGGCAGGAGCCACCGGTGATGTCCCATGGCTTTCACACACAGACTGCTAAATAAGTTATGTTAGAAAATAAGATAAAAATAAAAATAAAGGCCCATTCTTTAGCACAGAGTTATTTACACACAGCAAAAAATAGAGCTGGTATGCGCTGCCTGCCTGCAATGTACTCCAGGAGCTGCAAGGGCACTAGCTGGCACTTTGGGACCAAGGGAAGGATATTATTTTTAGCCAGGCTCAGTAAATCATTCCTCCAAAGGTTTGGTTGGTTTTTTTCTTGTAGCTTTCTCCCTCTTCCCCTTGTAGCATTACCATCCTTTCCCCTTCGTGTTCACTAGCCATGTAGCACTAATTAACACAAACTCATAGTGAAGTGAGGAGCTTCTCTCTTCCTCCTCTGGTCCCAAACCAGAAGGCACCGTGTAGCAGGGACCTGTACCCAGAGGTGAATTAAATCAGCAGCCTGCAGCCAGAGATGAATTTCACCGCCCTTGTCCCTGTGCTCCATCAGAAATGGATCTTTCTTTCTGAGTGTGGCACTGTGCAGATGATAGTTTTTAAGGGAACCTTTGCTCAGCAGCAGCAGGGAGCTGTGGGGTTATCTTCCAACTTCCCCCATACCCTTACTCTTTTTATAAACCAAAAAACTAGGAATTTAAAGTCTAAAGACGTGTGTCAAGTGATCAGCAGAGAATAAATCCGTGTCTTTACTTATTTATGACTTCCCTGGCATAGTTTGAATAATTGATTTATCTAGAGTTAGACACTTGGGAGGATGATGGTGGAGGGTCAGAGGGATGTGAAGAGGGAAATAAAACCCTGAGAAGGAGGTTTTGAAGAAGCTGGTTGAGAGTGGGATTGCTTTTATGTCCACCTTTGTCCCCACCATGGCAGATCCTAACCCTGTTCACCCCTCACCTGTCTTCCAGCCCATCACTTCATCGCGGCAACAGCGTGCCAGGAGGCGGACTACAGCTGGATGATCCGGCACTACTGCCTGAAGCAGTTCCAGCTCAGCATGGAGGGCATTGGGCAGCGGCTCTGGTGTGACTGGGGTGAGACCGTGGGGTAAGTGAGGTCCCTCTGCTCACCTCTCCCTTCCCAGCATCCTTGCACTGCCTGCACCTATCTTTTTTGGGGTATAAGGAGGTCAGCAGTGTGGTTTATTTCATTGAGGGGAACAAATGTGCCATTTCACTCCACTTTGCAAGTGCTGATGATGCCCTGGCTCCATCCCTGCTGGGTCCAGCTGAAGGGACCTCCCTGTTCTGGTGGCTTGAGGAGGGGCCACAAGGTGGGCTTGGAGGGGAGAGCAATGGGCATTGTCTACTTGGACTTCAGAGAGGTTTTTGACACCATCTCCTGTAAGATCCTCACAGAGAATCTGGTGAAGTGTGGGCTGGATGAGCAGTGAGGTGGTTTAAAAACTGGCTGAGCGGCCAAGCTCAGCAGGTGGTGATCGTTGGACAAAGTCCAGTTGGAGGCCAGGAGCTAGTGGTGTACCCCAGGGGTCAGTGCTGGATCCAGTCCTGCTTAACCTCTTCATTAATGGTCAGGGTGGTGGGGCAGAGTATACCAAGTTCCCTGATGACACCAGACTGGGAGGAGTGGGTGACACACCAGAGGGTTGTGCTGCCATCCAGAGGGATCTCAACTGGCTGGAGAAATGGGCCAACAGGAACATCAACGCAGTTTAACAGAAGTGCAAAGTCCTGTGCCGGGGAAGGAACAACCCCAGGCACCAGCACATGCTGGGAACTGCCCAGCTGGAAGCAGCTTGGTAGAAAAGGCCCTGGGTGTCCTCTTGGACACTGAACAGAACATGAGATGTGGTGAGTGGCAGGAGAAGGGGATAACCACATCCCTGGGTCTCTGGACTGTGCTGGGGGTGAGCTCCCACCCCTGGGGCTATCCCAGCAGAGCTGTCCCCAACCCAGGCGGTCCCAGTGCAGGGGCTGGGTGTGTCCCAAGGCTTTGCTTTTGCTCCTGGTTTGGTGCTATCTGCAAGCTTGGCGAGATGCAATCCATCTCCTCCTCCAGACCTTCAGCAAAGCCATTGCACAGGAAGCAGAGGTGTATTAAAGAGCTTGTTCTCTATCTCCAACCTCCTGTTTTCCTTCTAAATAGCTTCTACTAAACTTATTATCCCTGAGGCACTTGGAGGAAATGTTGATAAACTTGCAGTGTTTAATTTGATTCCCTGAGTCCGTTTGCTCCGTGCAAACACAAGGCTTGGGTTATTTAAGAGATGACATTCCTCTGATCCTCCTGTGCCCTCAGGACACTGGGAAAATCAGGTAGAAATAGCTCAGCTACTGCTGTGGGGGTTTTGGGTGGCCCCACCTCGCTCAACACCCCTGCTCATTGGGTGTGCATGGGACTCACCATTCCCTTTTAGGAGAAAAAGTACTGTCAGGAGATGTCCCAGCAGGAGAGGGCAGGGGTGGCATAGGCTGGCTGGTCACCCCTCTGGCTTTAAGGGGAAAGACTTTACTTCTACCAGGTGTAAGATGAAGATGGAAATAAAACACTTGCCTAGAGCCTCATCTCCTCTCCATATCTTCCCCCAAACTGGGGGAATTTTCATGCTCGCAACCTGTCCAAAATGAGAGTGAGGAATATTTGCAGGTTTTGCCTCTGACGGGTCCTGTACCACCAGCAGCATCAGCTTTGGAGCTGTGATTTCTCATATGTGGCATTTAGCAGAGAAATTGCCCATTAGGCCCATCATTTACTGCTCAATTGAGAACGACACGATGGGAACATGTGGATAAATGAATGGTCTCAGCAGTTTGTCATGGTGGTTGATGGGTCCTAATTATAGGCTGCAAATTATCCTCCCATCTGACCCTCAGGAGCACTAACCGAGCTCTGGCATCGCTGGTACCGCTGCGTTCAGATGGAACGGAGGGGTCTCTCTGGACCACGAGTGTTTGCTGAGGTTGGGTTTAGATCGTGTGAACAAGCACCAACCAACCCTCTGAGAAGGTTTGTCCAGCGCTGTTGAGCTCTGCTGGCTTCCTTAGCTCTGCTTCTTTGGGGCAAGTCGATGGGTTTTTGATCTGCAGAATTGTGTACCAGGGGAACTTGTGGAGCCGTTACACACTTACAGGAATGGGATGCCAGGTGGTTTTAAATAAAATAATGAGTTCCAGAAGTTGGTCATGAACTCTGTCTCCTGAGGAGGGAGAAGGTCTGCTCTGAGAGGTGTTTCCCCTTGGGTCATCTAGTTTCCTTCCCTCTCTTCCTCCCCAAAGGGTGAGTGATCTGGTGCAGCCTCAGATGCTCCTGCTGTAGCCGTGTGTGCGGGTGCCTGCTGGGTCAGCTGCCCACCTCCTGCTCTCTCCAGTGGCATTGCCCCATGGATCCCTGGCCCAAGAGCAATTTAGACCAAGCTCCCTGGTGTTTTGTTCTCCAGGGCTTGCAGCCACCCCGTTATTTAAAGCTGGAGCTGCCTTGTGGTCTCCCCTGCTTCATGGTGGCATCCGAGCTGCTTTGACGGGCCGCTCAGCTGTACATGACAAATGATGCCGAAGATCCACTCAGCTATTTTGATTCCAGGTCCAGATTCATCTGCGCAGTGCTTGAGCTGGGGGATTAGCTGTGGTCTCCCTGGGGGCAGCTATTTTGGGGAGGTGGAGCGCTGCTGGCAGAGCTGGAGCTGCTGGAGGGGTTGAGCTGCTGGCTGCTCACCCTCGAATGCATCAGCAGGAGCCAGTGACCTGCAGACCATAGAACCCCAGACTGGTTTGGGTGGGAAGGGACCTTAAAGCTCATCCAGTCCCAACCCCCCTGCCAGCAGCAGGGACACCTTCCACTAGACCACGTTGCTCAAAGTCTCATCCAACCTGGCCTTCAACACTTCCAGGGAGGAGCAGCCACAGCTTCTCTGGTCAACCTGGGACAGTGTCTCACCACCCTCACACCAAAGAATTTCTTCCTCACATCTCATCTCCATCTCCCCTGGGTATTTTTCCTGCAGGGTTTTAGTTCCCGTGGCTGTGGGATGGCTTGGCTCGGTGGTGTCAGCACTGTGGGTGCAGCGGGCAGCAGCGAGCAGGACAGGAGGATGCTTGCTGTGCTGAGCTGTGCCACAGCTGTTGCTGTCACTCCAGCCAAGCCAGGCGCCTCCATCCCAAATATATCTGCCTCGTGGCATGCCTAAAAATCCCTGGGGAATGCTTTCCCATCCCATGCACACCCTGTGGGGCAGGAGCTCACCACAGTGGTGTTTCACAGCCTGGGTCCAGCAATGCGCCGATGCTGCCAGCTCCCAGGTACCCTGCCCCGCTCCCACCCGCACTGCGGGGCTGCTCCCCTGCTGTGAACACACTCAGGGGTGTCTTCAGGTTGTTTATCCATTATCTTACAGTGATCCATTATCTCATTATCTACTTCTTCAAGTTGCCAGGTCCCTTCTGGACACCCCTTTACCATGTCTCCAGGCTTACCCTGCAGCCTTGCCGAGGAAGAAATCAATTTTTGCTTTTAATTTACAAAGCAAAAAGAAAACCTTGTGAGTTTTCAATGTGTTTTGTTTTGTTTTGTTTTCCTTCTGAAGCAAGAGATTTGTAGAGGATAAGAAAAAAATCCTGATAGTGGTGGCAAAAGGGAGAGCTGGCTATCCTGTGAACCCCAACCAGTGTAACATGGCCCACAGCCAGGCAGATCCCCTCAAACCAGAAATCAGTCCTCGACTGCAGCCCAGCCCTGTCCCCGTCCTGCCTGCTGCCATTCCTCCTGCCCCAGCATCCTTCAAACCCAACCCGTTTCCATGGTGATGAGGAAAACAGTTTTAATTGCAGTTAACATCGAGTAAGGAAAAGAAATAGTAATAATTAGAAATAAGCAAAGCCATAGTTGCCAGGTCAGGCTGCCCATGCCCTGCCCACAGCCTGTGCTGGGGAGGGGGTGCTTTGGGAAAACCTGCCCTGTTCCCAGTGCTGTCCTACAGCAGCCCAGTAATTGCTGGGTTTTATACAATTTTTTTAGTCAGTAAAGCTCGTCTCTTAGGGCATTTTTAAAGATTTTATATAAGGATGCTGGTATTTAAGGGGAAACCAAGGAAAAGGAGGAGGTGATATGGACACAGACCACTTCTTTCCCTCACCCCCCATGTCTAGTGGCCTCTGGGGACACGCTGGCCATCATGGAGCTAAACTCAGCGAAGCTGAGCTCCATGCTCAGCCCTCCACCAGCTGCGGGCATCCCTCTGTCCCCCCATCCCTCTGTCCCTCTGTTCCTCCGTCCCACTGTCCTCCCTGTCCCCCCGTCCCTCTGTCCCCCCATCCATCTGTCCCTCTGTCCCTCCAGCCCCCGGCCCCCCATCCCTCTGTCCCTCCATCCCTCTGTGGATGCTGTGGGGATGTGCCATGGTGCAAGTCCATGGCCCAGTAGCTTCTCTACCTCCTTATTTACCCTCCCCAAAAAATTGTCTCAAGTGTTTGCCAGATCTTGCGAGCCCCAGACGTTCCTGACACCACCAACTCGGGTGTCTGTC
>NW_010331066.1:497-1958 GCF_000700745.2 Antrostomus carolinensis | reverse complement strand
GCTCCCTAAACACCCAGCCCCTCTCTTCCCCCTGTCACCCATCCGGGGCCGTGGTGGCAGAGCCCTTGCTCAGCTGGAGGAGATGATGGTGTTTTGGGAGATGGAGGCTTGTCTGAAAGCCAGAAGCTTGTCTCTACCTTCTCTCCAAAGAGGATGTTCACTCTGTGACTGAGGATTACAGCAGAAACAGTGTGATCGTTCCTGCAGCTCCCAGAGCTCAAGCTGCCTTTGCTGGGGGATGTCACCCTCCTGGGCTGGGCTGTGGGGTTGGAGGCAGGTGACAGGGGGAGAGCAGAGCAGCCGTGCTGGGCAGGAAAGACAACTCCCCGAGATGTTCCACCATCCACACAGGCTGAACTCCCCAGTGGGACCACGCTGGTGTGGTGCTGATGTAATAACATGTCTCTGCTTGTGGAGAGAGAGAGAGAGAGAGAGGGAGAACCAGATGCCACTTTGGAGATGCAACAGGATGAGACTCATCACGGCTGCGTCAGGGACGAGCGCGCTCAGCCCCGGGCGTCAGCACTGCTGCTCTCCGGTGGGACCGTGATCCCATCTGACAGGGCATCGCAAGCTGGTCTGGTGCATCCGTATCCCGGCAGATGGATCCTTGGCTGTCCCTCCACTGGTGCACATGCAGGGAGAAGGTCCTTGATGCCACCTGTCTGGGTGCTCTGCATGTGAGGAAGAGATGGATGGAGTCTCGCAGGAGCCACTTCCCAAACACCAGGAGACAGGGCAGCTCAGGACCTGCACAGCTGGTGGGGAAGGACTCGGTCAGTGGCTGTGGGCACATGTCTGTGGATGGCCAAGGATATTTAGGAGGCACAGCAGGAGAAATGAAAACAGTGCCAGCTTTGGGTTTGTAGAACAGTGATGGTCAGGTAGCGCTTTGTGAAACGGGCAGAAAACCATCTCCTGGAGAGCATCCAGACTTGCTTTCCTTGGCCCAGAGCTCAGCAGTGTCACTTGTACACTTCTGGCTGTTGCTGAAAATGGTTTCTTTTCCCTCCAGGCCCCTCCTGCTCACTCCCCACTGGGGTTGTGTGGGACTGGCAGGTGGCTGTCCCCACGATGCCACCCTGCTTCTGCTGAGGACACAGTCCCATCCAGAGCAGGGTGGCTTTAATGAAGACAGGGGATGTGAAAATAAAAGGGACAACAGACTTAGGTTATCTTAAGCCAGGACCTCCTTCCACGCCTGGACAGATGGTTGTAGCCCCATGGCCACCTCCTCGCGGGGCTACAGCCACTTGACTCCTCTCCTCAGGTCCATCCTCTCCCCAGCTGGTGCACAAGGAGCTCAGAAAGATGAAATACGGCTGCTGCCCAAGTGCTGAGTGTAATTACAACTGATCCCTTCCCTCCTGGCACCATTTTGCTGCGGGTACTTGCACGTCTTCACGTAGAACAACGGGAGCAGCGATTTATCAGCATGAAAACGCGGCTGAAAGTCAGGTG
>NW_010331066.1:0-414 GCF_000700745.2 Antrostomus carolinensis | reverse complement strand
CTTTCCCTCTGGTTCTTGAAGATGCTTCAGCTCCTGAGATCTCCCAAGGATGGTGCTGAACGGGAAATGGTTAATTTTGCACATTGGGATGCTGAGCAGCAGTTGGGTTTTTTTTTTTAGTAGCTCCAGGTGCCCCGTTAATTAAATCACCGGACTCTGCAGGGGCTCCCAGTGACGCTGCTGTGCGCCGATGGGCACGGCAAGGTACCCGCTGCCTGCCCCAAAACCCAGCTGGGGAGATGCAGAGAGGCTGCACCAGTCCCTGGGAAGCTGCTGGGAAAAGATTTCTTACCCTCAGATGGGTTTTTAATTGAATAGTCGGGTTTTGGTCAGCTCTGCTTCTCTAGGATTAGATGTGAGTGATTGGTGATGGGGGGGAGCATTATATATCTATATATCTATATCTATATATCT
>NW_010331065.1:16722-21391 GCF_000700745.2 Antrostomus carolinensis | reverse complement strand
CCTTCCAACCCACAACATTCTATGATTCTATCTTGGAGGAAAGTGTATCCCAGCACCCTGCCACTGGGAACTCAAACAGTCTGTCTACAAAGAGAAGCTTCATCCCAATATCTTTGAACTCAGCAGCAACCATCAACTCACAACATCTCCAAATCCTGTGCAGTGCTGGTAGCAGCCGTTTTGACATAGCCCGTGGGTACTGCCTGATCCAGCCAGCAGCTCTGCTCTGGTTGCACGTATCTAAATGCACAGCCACGAGAGTGGCCAGTGGGGATTGTGCACGAACTACATCTTGGGAACCCTCACAGATAATGCAGCAGGTCTGTCATGATAACAAGTGACAGGACAAGAGGAAATGGCCTCAAGTTGCACCAAGGGCAGTTGAGATGGGATGTGAGGAAGAATTTCTTTGCTGAAAGGGTTCTCAGGCATTGGAAGGGGTTGCCCAGGGCAGTGGTGGAGTCCCCATCCCTGGAGGGATTGAAGAGTCGTGTAGACACAGTGCTGAGGGACATGGGTTAGTCGGGGACCTGTCAGTGTTGGGTTCATGATTGGACTCGATGATCTTAAAGGTTTTTCCAATCTAGGCAATTCTGGGATTCTGTGATTCCCATCATGGTCCTAGAGGTGATGGAGAGAGACCTCATCCTGCCAAGGACATGGCCAAGACACCAGACACCCGGTATGTGTTCCATGAGTCACAAACTCCAATATGGACAGGCAAGTTTGCACAGAATTAAACCAGAACCAGTTATGAGTATGGACTCAGGCATTTCTTAGGTGTGTCTGAGGGTACAGGAGGGGGTGCCACACACACCCCATAGTACCAAATCAGTTTTTCTTTGCTGAGGTCCATCTGAGTCCGGGCCACAGCTCAACCTCTGCACTACTGCTTCACATTTGAAGAGGAAAACACATAGCTAACTTTAGTGTAAATACCAATTTATATAATTTAGCCTTCTACTATTGTCCAGGTTGAACAACCTCCAAGAAAGCAAACTTTGATAGAACTTTTCAACCTCAAAGAGCTCTGCAAACCTCACAGTAACAGACAAGGTTTTGGCTTGGTTTTGTTTTTTTTTTTCCAAGTGACCAACACTTGCATGCCTCAGCTGCTTGATGCTTACCCTGAGATACCAAAAAGTGGCCTTTATTTTGTGGAAGAGAGTTCATCTTTTGACAAATAAGGCTATTTTAGGTACTGATAAAAGGCATATAAAAATTGATATCCACAAAATCCCTATTTAGAAAATGCAGTTAATAATTTTTCTTTTTTAATCTCACTATCATTCTCCAGATTTAGCTTCTATCCCAATTTTCAGTTCCCCACAGTAGCTTTAATTTGGTTTACCATAATCTTCATATTATTAACCTACACCCCCTCTTCATCAGCATATCTACTTGGAGACAGCTAAGAAATTAGAGGTTAGTTCTTTGTTGAATCACTTGATGTAATTGATGCAGCGTGTTAATCCTGATGTTATGTGGTCTGGGGAGGGAGTAGAGGGGGCTGTTTTGTTGGTTTTGGGACTTTTTCTCCTCTGTGCCTAGCACATGTGGTAAGGCATGAGCAATAAATCAGAACAAAGGAAATAAAGTACGAAGGCTTTAGGGAACATGTGTTTTAGAAGAAAAACTTGGCTCGCCACGAAAAGCAGTATTGCCTTATAACAGATGTTTAAAATTCAGATGCAGAAAGAGACAGACAAAATCATATAAATACAAGTGACTTACAGGTCTGTGCAGTTTTCAAACAGCACTGCAAGCCAGTCCATCTTCCCAGCTCTTCCTGGACCTGACCAGACAGACCCCGTGGTCCAAAACAGCACGAGGAAAGCAGCAGCAGCAGCGGTGGCACATCTCATCTCATCTCATCTCTAAGCAATGCTGCAACACATTAGGCTGCAGACAAAGGATTAAAGAATTAAAACCAACCCAGGCAAGTGACATATTGTTTTCCAGGATCAGGGCTCTGCAGCTGCTGTTGACAGCCTTATTGCAAATCAATGTCAGCTAGAAACATGCTGCTGCAGGAGTCATTTGTCTTGCCTGGGATCTGTACATCCCTCACGCTGTAGTGGTATGGCAGCATTTTCACAGAGCGAGAAGGGACTCCATTGAGACTCTGTTCCCAGCCCTGGGTGGGCAGAAACTGCTCAACAGAAGCAATAACTACTCTGCAGCCTAGACATGAAGAGAGGTGCCTGGTGAGGTTTTCCAAGGCCTCAAAGTGGGTCAGGCTTTCAGATTCAATCCTTGAGATGCGAATTCTCCTCCTCTCTCCCTTCAGTCCCCTGAGGAACTTTTGAAAGGCCACTAAGTGCCTCTCTGCACCTTTGGGCACCTAAATACCTCTGCAAAGACTTTTAGATTTCATGTAACTTCCCCTCCTCTTGTGGGTTGCCCATGGGACTCCCAGCCAGGCTGGTGGCCAAGGGTCAGCTCTGGACTGACCAGCACTAAGGGCAGGAAAGCAATCTCAGCTGCTGGCAGGACACAAGAAATCCCAAGAGGATGAAATGGCTCCTGTTTGTCTGTCCTGTGCCCGTTAATTTCTTAGGCTAAATGGTCTCAGTTTCATTTAATGCAATAGCTTTGCTGCCAGTCTTCTGTCCAAACACTTTAGGTCAAGTAGTCAAACATTAAATGTACCCTACATACACTTCACTTGTGATGTTTGTCTGCCTTTCCAGATTTTCCCTTTTTCTCATGCTTTATCAGTTCCAAGCTTAAATAAAAACAAAGCCCAGGTTCCAAGAACTGAGTAGTGACTAAGGTGGGGGCTGTGAAAAGGCACAGGGAGAGAAGACACTATAAATGGAATCAGGGAAGTGTGGCTTGAGGGTGATTAATGAGCTTACATCTGTGATGAGTCCTTACTATAACAGCAGGTAGAGGAGCAGAGCCAGCAGCAGAAAGTGCTCAGGAGCAAAGAAGGTGGAGTCGTGCCTTCCCACATCAGCAGCAGCCTGGCTGGTTGCTGGATGCTGGTGGGAACCAAGAGATCCAGGGTTCACACCGTTCCTCCTCAGTGGGGCTTTGATTGGGGTACAGAGCAGAATGCACAAAATGGAAAGGGAACAGCACACATCCTTGCAGAAATCTGGGAGAAGAGGGAGAGAAAAAAATACAATTCCCTTTATTAGGGAAAGCAAAGCCCTGGCAAAAGGATCTTGGGATGCAGCAAAAAAGTACCTGTGCTTTTGTTCTCCTTCCCTGGGGTTTTCCTCTATCAGCAGAGGAGTTTGGTGCCCAGGCTGCAGTTCACAGCCACCTGACATGCATGGTATCCCCAATGGAAGAGGTACCACAGCACGTGCAGGCAGGTGACAGGCTCAGCCCATGGTGAGAAGGTGCTCCTCAGGGCAGGCTGCCCCTCTCTGCAGGATGACAAGAGAGGAAAGTCATTTCAGCCACAGGACTTCTCCCCATCTGCCACCTTGGAAAGCCTACCAGGAAACACCAGGACCATGTGGGGCTGGCTGCTCAAAAAGCGTGACCTGCCAGGAAGTCCTGCCAGCAGGACAAGGAGGTTCATCGCTGCCAGCAGTCCTCAAACCAGGCCTGTATGTTACCAAACGTGGCCATTTTTCACCCAGTTTTGGAAAGGCACATCAAGGACATCTGTTCATGTCCTGCAGTGATCAGCTCTGGGAGCAGACAGGATGGACACCTATCTTGTGGGAAACATCTGTGGAAGGCATGGACACCAGGAACCCATCCTCCAAGCTCCAGGCTGCTTTGGGTCACACAAGCAAACTCAAAGGGAGCTTCCCCACAAAGGTGAGCTCTCCAGTAAATGAATTCAAAGAGAAATTAGATCGGGGTAGAAAGAGAAAGACCTTGGGCAGGTTGAGGGACTAATGATGAGGGAAAATGCAGAGCAATTTGGAGCAGCTGTCCTGCAGTATCGAACAGGATCCCAGCATTGCCCATTGCTAAGGAGAAATGTGAAAACGAGGCCTCTGAAATCCTGGTACTAGTTTAAAAGCAGAAAGCCTCAAGCAAACAAAAAATCTCAATAAATTTGGGGTTCTTTATTAATTTTTTTCTGGTTCCTGAGACTGTGGAGTATACTCAACTCTTGTTTTCAATCTTTTCTCCATCATTACAAAAGAAAACAGGATGCTTTTTAATATTACATTGGAATGAAAACTGAAATTTCCTCCTGGTTCTCTGTTTCAGGATCCATGCCTTTGAGGAAAGTACACAGTATTGTCAATCTGTGAGAAAATGGAGAATAGGCAAAATTGGAATTCCAGAGGTGCATAATCATGGGTAAACTCAACACAGACTATTTCTTTTTTCACTGTTTTAAATAAACTAGCCAAAACTGAATTGTTGTTAAAATAATATATCAATTTTAAACAGTGAAAAAAAAAAAAAAAAGCTATATGAACCAATCTATTCCAAGTCTTTAAAGAAAAATGCTGGGTTACTCAAACACAGCATGCTCTATGAATAGCTCCAGCCCACTCCAGTTTGATTTTCTCTGTTTAAACACAGAAAAAGTTTCCATTGCTTCTAGCAGCCAGCACTGAATTAGCCATCAGGGTGGCCCTCCAATATAGCAGATGCTGTAGGAAGGAAAACACACTCCTGGAAATATTTACAGATCGCTTCATGACAGAAATGTGTGTGGTTGTACCCAGGCTTGGTCACCAGGAAG
>NW_010331065.1:0-16665 GCF_000700745.2 Antrostomus carolinensis | reverse complement strand
GTTGAAAAAGCCCTTTAAGCCCATCGAGTCCAACCATAAACCCAACACTGCTGAGTCTACCACTAAACCATGTCCCTAAGTTTTCACATGCTTCAGCATTCAATCAGATCTGAAGAGATTAAAGGACATCTAATGCAAAATCCACTAACTCAAAATATCATCATAAGGAAATCTCAGACATTAAAAGGAAAGCTCTTTAACAAAACACTCTCTGAAGTCTGCAGCAAGAAACATACACATGAGAAAGCTGTAAAAGCTCCACTTCGTGTCAACACAAGCATTTCTCCTATGGCAATGACATGTATGTCCAGAAAAGAGTCAAAGCCACAGCTCTGGCTGCTGCCAAGCACCAGAGCCCTGTTGTGAGAGTAGTGAGGGACCATCTCACCCCTGAGGTGCGAACGGGGCGATATCCACAACCCAACACGTACCCAAATACATGAATATCACAACAAATTCTCTTCCTTCTGCCATGCTCTGGCCACAGTGCCCAGTCTCCTGCACCACAGCTGACAAACTGGGTCAGGGTAATCTCCAGCAATCCAGCTAAGCTAACTTTCTGCCTGCTCTGCAGTTTGTTTTTTTGCAGCAGTGCAGAGCAGATGCAAATGGGGGTCAGGATCTGGCCCCCCACACGCATAGTTTTAAAGATTATCATTCAGCAGAAGCTATTGTGAGGAAGAAAAAAAAAATGCTAAGCCCAGAGCCCGAGTTATTTCTCTGACCCTGAATGCTTTAAAACATAATATTTTATTTGGCCAGTTATAGAAAACATGTGGTAAAGCCTTCATTTTTTTGGAAGGTTTGCTCTGCAATGCAAAAAGAAAAGAAAAATAACTGAACTTTTATTCTGCCTTTCTCTGCTGTGCACACATCTTCACCCACACAAGATACTCTCACCTGAATTTTAAGTTCTGAATGTATTTGGTAACTTGATTTACTCTGCAGAAATACCAACAAGGTCCCAATCAAAGACTTAACACCATGATCTACAGGGTGGGGGCAAACAGGAGAGTGAAACATGAGAAGTGTCTACTGCAAGAAAAATGGGAAGGTTGAAGATGATCAATTATTAAAAAGGACATGAAAAGTAGCAAGTTCAGGACAGACCTGAACAGCAAAAAACACGAGTCCTACTTTATTTTAGCAGCAGTAAGAAAATTTGTTCAATGCTCAACAGTCTTAGAGCCCTTACTTGAGTACAAGGCTGAGGAACTAGCTGACAGCACCATTTTGGGGTGAAAAATCTTTGTTTTCAAAGTTCCAGTTCCAATTTTGACCTAAATTCAGGCCCCAAATATAGCCTTTTCCTTGTTAAAAAAAAAAAGGAGTAATTACTCATTTATCTCCTAGAAACCCTGCACATGCTAATGAGCTCAAACAGCATTTACAGGAGAGCTGAAGGGTGAGAGACACTATCACCCAGGAGGCGCACAGCAAGAGAGTTGCTTGCAAACCTGTGTGCTGGTTTTTGCTGATGCTGTGCCAGTGCAAAGGGTGCACACACATTTTCACCTTAGTGGCTCAACTCCAGGGATGGTTATTTCCAGTTGAGGGACAGCAGCAAGTAGCAGTAGAAGCAGCAGTAGGAGGTAACCTTTCCAGCCTTCCCATCTGTTCCTGTAGACAAAATGACACAGGAAAGGTATTTCTAAACATCTCAAAGCAGGCAGAGGGTGATGATGGTTGGGACAGTGACAGCTACTGCCCTATTTCCTTCATCAGGGGTAAATCCCTTAGCTGTTCCCTAAAGCCTCTCCTCAACTAAGCCACCACAGGACCTGTAACTCCTTTTGACTGACCAGCTGGCCCAAGCTCACTTTGCCTACAAATAAGAGACAAGCCCACTGTCAAAGACACTTGTGCTCTGGAGTCAGCCAAGCAGTTGCCATTCTGGGTGGTTTTACTAATCAGGCCATGAGGAACAGCCCCCAAGCTCTGTGCCTGTGACCCAGCTGTGGTCCTGCTGCCATTCAGCAGCTGGCACTTGGCACAGTGGCTGTGTGTGACTCAGGCTCACAGGAGCCTTTGGAGATGCCTTCTCCAGCTTTGTTTCTGCAAGTGATCCTTTGTGTTCAGACCAGATTGTTGGCGTGCCAGCTACGCTGTAAAAATCTGGAGTTAATAAACTCCACTTTCAGATCACAGCAGCTCTTTCCAGGGCGCAGCTTTGCAGCGTTGGCAATGCTTGCTAGGGCTGCTGATGCATTTCACGTTGGATAGACCCTGTGATCACCTACATGAACAACCCAAAAAGCTTCCTGGCACCCACAAGTTGGGCTGTCCCTTAGAAAAGTGGGAATTTAATAAATAAATAAATAAGTAAAAGATGACAAAATATGGATGTGGCAAGATAACACAAACCCTTGAATCCAGGGGAATCTGAAAAATGTTACCTGAGCTCTAGTAACAGAGACATTACTGTCCTGGGCAGCATCTCCCTGCAGCAAAGCAGGTCCCTCTGGGAGAGCTGTTCAGTCATGCCAGCTCTGGTCCCGGTGCAGAAACCTGTTTTGGGGCATCTCATTTCAGATCTGGCCTTTAACCCTCCGTACCTCACATCTGCAGCTGCAAGATGGACTAGATGACCTTTGAGGGTCCCTTCTAACTCAGCTCTAAGATGGAATAATTCTTCTTTTCCTCACCCTTCCTGCAAGGAAGCAAAAGGAAAGGTGAGCTTTACCCTCTGGATATATTTTGCAAAGCCACAGAAGACAGAAAGGAAAGAGGCTTTACAGGGATGGAGCTACACTGAGGGTAACTTCTTCCCCCTACCCAGCACTTACCTGTCTCCTTTCTGATGCACTGCCATGCACTGACTTGGAGTGGTGGTGAATGAGAAGCTCAACATGGTCTGGCAACAGGTGCTCACAGCACAGAGGCCAATAACCGTGTCCTGGGCTGCACCCAGAGCAGCGTGGGCAGCAGGTGGAGGGAGGGGATTCTGCCCCTCTGCTCCACTCTCCTGACACCCCACCTGGAATACTGCATCCAATTCTGTAGCCCCCATCACAAGAGAGACCTGGAGCAGCTGGAACGAGTCCAGAAGAGGCCACTAGGATGATGCGAGGGCTGGAGCAGCTCTGCTGTGAGGACAGGCTGAGAGAATTGGGGCTGTTCAGCCTGGAGAAGAGAAGGCTCCAGGGAGATCTTATAGCACCTCCCAGTACCTGAAGGGGCTACAAGAAAGCTGGGGAAGGACTTTTCATAAGGGCAGTTAATGACAAAACAAGGGGAAATGGCTTTAAGCTGGAAGAGGGGAGGTTTGGATTAGATATTAGGAAGAAGTTCTTCACTGTGAGGGTGGACAGACACTGGAACAGGTTGCCCAAGGAAGTTGTGGATGTCCCCTCCCTGGAAGTGTTGAAGGCCAGGCTGGATGAGGCTTTGAGAAACCTGGTCTAGTGGAAGGTGTCCCTGCTGATGGCAGGGGGGTTGGAACTGGATGAGCTTTAAGGTCCTTTCCAACCTAAACCAGTCTGTGACTCTATGATTTGTGGCCTCGCTGGTGACACCACGCTGTCTTTCTTGCAAGGCTTGTTCTTACGGCCCTCGGAGCAGCTGGGACTTTCCTTGCAACATCCTCGGGCTCGTGGCAGGCCAGTCCTGCTTTGCTCTGGAGCGAGTTGCATTGGAAACTGCTCGAGGAAAGGCTGTTGTTTTGCAAAGCAGTGAGTTCATTTATGGAGCTGTATAAATAACAGGACCATCTCTGCCATCTGGGCTATGCTCTGCGAAACAGCTGCTGCATCTCTCTCCAGAACTGGTGACATTCTGTAGTGGGTGAAGTGACTCATGCATTACCCTGCAGCCTTTCTGGCATGCCAGATTCATAGCTCGTTTGTGGATTATCAGCCAAAAAGGGTGGAAGCAACTTTCACTTTTACAACATCCCCATGGGACAGGTACGCTTCAGAGCCGGCTGCATTTCAGCAGAATGATTCATTTACTCTAAGCCATATTTTCAGTTTGTATAAACTGGATTGACAGCAGTGGAGCTCCACCCATTTCCATCAGCCCAAGAACGTGGTGGCTCTGTAATTTCATGGCACGGAGCTCAGTCCTGGAAGGTTCTGAGATGTCTCTTGACAGTACGGGCTGGATATCCCTGTGGGCACTAGGCCCTGCCTGGGAGGAGTGGCATTTGGGGAGGCTGGTTTGCTTTGGGTTATTCTGGAGAAGAAATGGGGCAGTGTTAGTCACAGTCAATGACGACACGAGCACCAGAGGAAACATCTGGCAAACAAAATAAAACACTTGAGGACTGAAACTGAGAGCTGGGGCTGGAGGGGAGTTGCAACAAGACCAAGAGAGCCCCCGACCCTAGAGCAGGATTGGACTGTGATACTCATCACCTCCATGGGACAGACACAGGTTGTCAAGAGCTTTTCATACCAAGAACTGAAAGGATTAAAGCACTCCTCTTCAGACACCCAGAAGAAAATCAGGAAGCACAAGATAGCTGTGTGCAACTATAACTAACGTTTCCACGCCACTTCTGCACACAGTGCTGAGCAGAAGGTCCTGTGTGGCACTGGATGCTCAAGCAGAAGAGATGTGCAGCCCCCATCCTGCTCATACCATACTAATTAAGATTAATGAGGGCTTACAGCCATCCTCTATCCCCAGCCTTTCATGGAGATTTATTCCTGGGCAAATCCCACTTCCAAAAACTCACTGACAAACCTTTCAGGCCCAAGAGAGGCGCATTAAAAAGCTTGGAAACCGATGTGAGAATTAGGCAGGGCCACAGAGCAATGCCATGTGTTAAACATGGCAATGGGTGTGAGCTGGAACACAGGAGGTTCTGCTTAAATTTCAGAAGAAACTTCTTTACAGTGAGGGTGACAGAGCCCTGGGACAGGCTGCCCAGGGAGGGTGTGGAGTCTCCTTCTCTGGAGACATTCAAGACCCGCCTGGACACCTTCCTGTGTGATCTCATTGAGGTTCCTGCTCCGGCAGGGGGATTGGACTGGATGATCTTTTGAGGTCCCTTCCAATCCCCAACATTCTGTGATGCTGTGAAATATTGTGGTTGTCTACAGGAACATTCACCCAGAGATAGCAGTGCTCTTTGCAAAACAGGGTTGAGCATAAGTAACCCCACCTTACACAAGGAGAACGCGAGCCACTGAGATTAAATGCTGCTGCCTTTAAAATAAAAACCAAACCTGCAAATACCATAGGCACCTGAAGCAAGATTTTGGCAGAATTTGGGCACTTTGGTGGAAAACTGTGATCTGGGAGCTCTGTACTCCCGTTCAGCTGCTGCCTAGCCCTGGAGGTGCCTGAACTTGCCCGCTGCCTCCTGGTTTGGCTCTCAGCCTCCATAGGCGGCTGTTAACCCATTCCTAAGCATGTCCAGAGCTGCTCCAGTCCAGACATCTCCACTCCAGCTCACAACTGAGTGTTCTCAAGGTCTGGCATCGCTGGTCTGGCATCTCCCCATCTGGTGACAGGACAAGGGGCAATGGGCAAAAACTGGAACACCAAAAGTTCCAGACAAACTTAAGGAAAAACTTCTTTCCAGTGAGGGTGACAGAGCCCTGGGACAGGCTGCCCAGAGAGGGTGTGGAGTCTCCTTCTCTGGAGATGTTCAAAACCCACCTGGACGCCTTCCTGTGCAACCTGCTGTAGGGAACCTGCTTTGGCAGGGGGGTTGGACTGGATGATCTCCTGAGGTCCCTTCCAACCCCCACCATTCTGTGACCCTGTGATCCCTGGCAGGGACCAGCCTGGAAGCTGCAGCAGGGTGCAGGTGAAACACAGTGGTCAGCATTACCACTCCCCAAGAAACACCTTTTTCTGCAGCTGCCCAAGGAGTCAAGCTCTCCACAGAGCACCCAACCCCACATGCTGCCCTACGCAGTTCCTGTGCCACCCCATGGCGCACAAGGAGCATCCCAACAGCCCCCCTACTCCCCAGCCACCTCGCAGGGAGCAAGTGGCAGCCAGCCCTGGGGCAGGGTGAGAGGAGAGGGAGCAGGAGCCTGCACGGTGGTGGGGAAGGTGCCCAGTGGGCAGTTCCCACACAGCAAGCTGTGAGAATAGACAGCAAGAGCTGTGTTTCCCTCCTTCACCCACGCTTTGCTATGTCCTGGATGATA
The DNA here is from genome assembly GCF_000700745.2 of Antrostomus carolinensis. Taxonomy (NCBI): domain Eukaryota; kingdom Metazoa; phylum Chordata; class Aves; order Caprimulgiformes; family Caprimulgidae; genus Antrostomus; species Antrostomus carolinensis. The sequence continues at coordinate 10,558 of NW_010331065.1, read as the reverse complement.
ACAGCAAACTGCAGCCATTGTCCAGCCTCCTCCATGCCCTGTAAAGATACCAGGGCAACACAGGCTGGGGTCAGCTGTATCTTTTGCCCCTTTTCAGTATAAGGGAGGCTTGAGGCAGAGCTTTGTTTCAAAAATTGTACCCCTGTTTCTCCTCCTGTTGTGTGAACAGGGCGTTTTCAGACGAGTGACAAAACTCGTGCCCGCGGTAAAGAAGTGCCCAGCTCCCTCCACGCCGTCATCCTTGGCAATTTTCTCCAACACAATCAACAGCCTGGCCTACAGCTTATTTACCCACTTCCAAAAGTCTTAGTCTGACAACTAACCACACATTAATCACTGTCAGACCGTGATCTTTTGTTTCTGCTCCTCTGCAGGCATCTGTCAGAATCACAAAAGATTAATTATCACACCAACCTGGATGCAGAAACTCAGACCCTGTCTGCAGACACACTCTTCATCGGACCTTTTGTGGCTCCTTCAGCAACTGCTTCACCTGTTCTTCCACTCTTCCATCCACCTCTCTTATATTTCTCTCTCTGAGGCTGTGTATCTGTTCCCTCTTGCCCAAGCATCACTCCTTTTTTTAGGCTCCCAAGAGGCACTAAAAGAGAAGAGTACCAAAATCATTCCCTCCAGCACTGGCCCATTTCAGGCACCCTACGTTGAGAAGGTGCCTTCACTCTCCTTCAAATACGCTTCTGTACAGTTCAGTTCTAACCTTCCAGCCACACAGCACTCTAGAGCATGATTATTTACAAGTATGAAACACCCTGGACAAAATTAAGCTGTCCTCCATCCAAAGCCTGTCGGATTAGCAATCTTTGGGAGGCATCTGATCTCCACCATGGCAGATGAAACAGACGCATTGCATCTTCAAAAGAGTCCTGACAGACTGAAATGTGCTTTTTCTTTGCACCCTGAAGCCTAGATCCAGCTGCCCACAGGGAACTGACACCACCAGAAGATGGAAAGATATCACGGGTTCATCTGCACATGGTAGCTCTAAGTGTTCATGCACACTGTTGCAGCATGACATGTCTCTGGAGCCGATGCAATTTGTGCCAAGTAAAGCTTTCTCCCCACAACATAAGCACAATTGTTTCCATAGGTGAAAGGAAATAAATTATCTATCTAAAGTGAGAATAAATTTTTTGAAAATAGGGGTTTTTGACTCAAATACAAACTACTTCCATAAACAGGGGTTCTGGACCTGCATGCAATGCTCAGAACCTTCTGTGCATCAGCAACCAGGAAAGCCTGTTTGACCACCCTTGATTGCTGAGCCCTGCCCGAGGAAGTCTCTTTTTCTCCCTCCCATGGATGTGTCCATGCATGATTCAGCAGCCACCTGCAAAAAGCAATTGTGAAGATGAATGAGTTCACTAGGACAGAGGGAAGAAACAGAAGAGAGCACCCCTCTGGGTGCATGGGGTCATTTCAGGAGATGCTTAGATCACACAGTCCTCTCTGCATTTCTTAAACACATCCCAGGTGCTGGAGTTGCTTCAGTTCCTGTTTCCCTCTCTGTAGTAAAGGCCTGAAAAGGAGGAACAGACAGAACCAAGCAGTAAGCAAAATCAGGTATTTGTATACAGCACAGTAGCTTCATTCTAACAGTCGTTGAACATGTGGGCTCATTTACAGAAGGAAAACGCTTGCCACAGCCAATGCAACGTAATCATACTGATAAAATTGATGTTGAAGGTATAAACCAATCTAAGAGTACCTTTGCCTATTGGGAGATTCAGCTTTTACCTCCTTCCCAGAAAGAAATCCAAAGCAAGAAGAGTTCTCGCTCCCAAAACTGGAATTCTCCGAGTGTTACACTGCCAGAGATTTACATGTTCAATTTATACTAAGAATCATAGACTGGTTTGGGTTGGAAGGGACCTTAAAGCTCATCCAGTTCCAACCCCCCTGCCAGCAGCAGGGACACCTTCCACTAGACCAGGTTGCTCAAAGCCTGGCCTTAAACTCTTTCAGGGAGGGGGCATCCACAACTTCCTTGGGCAACCTGTTCCAGTGGCCTCCTGTAAAGAAACTCCAGAAGTTCCTATAATCCCAGCATTGTGATGGATCCCCACATCTCTTGGCCTTCAAACACTGCTCCAGCCAGAGCTTCCCAGTCTGATGTGCTGCTCATAAACCTCTGAGAAAGCAGCTGAGTCTTCTTAAAGCTTCACTTCTCATATATTTATGAATTTTAATTTATTTGACTGGTTCCAGTTGCTGGCTGACACAGCGGAAAGGACAGAGTTAGACCAACCCACACTTCTCCCTCCTCACTGGCAAGTCTATTTGTGGTCCTGTACAGTGCTGGAAATAAACTGCTTTTCTTGGAGAGATCCACCAGCAAGCGTTGGGCTCTCTATGGAGAGCACAGCAGCCTCAAAGAGAGTCATTTTAACTCACATTTCAAAGTCCTCACCAAGAGGTTTTAGAGGGCTGGAAATGTTCCTGGGAGTGGTGGTGAGGTGAGGGAAGAAGAGGGAGGTAAAAAACAAGATTTGTCTCCCCTCCTCATGCTTGGAAAGCAGTCCTTCAGGGTCTGCCTGCTCCCTTCCATCACATTTCTTCTTGTAGCTGGAAGATCCCAGCCTGACTACTGCAGCACTGCAAATATTTTAAATGACTCATTAATGTTTGCACACATATGCCAGATGCTTGCTTTCTTAATAAACAAACAAACAGAAACCTCACACACTCTCCCAGAGATGGAATATTTTTCCTACACTGAAAGCCAGAGCGGTCGCCTGTGCAGGAGAGTGGAAAAAGTCACCTTCACCTCCTCCCCAAAACCCCACTTTATGGACATTTCTCCTCTCTTCCTTGTTCCTTCCACTGCCACCCAGATCATGCAGACTTTGGGGTGGGGTGGAGGTACTAAGAGATGTCAGAGCTGCCTATTTCCTCCTGCAGCACCTAAGAAGAGGGAAATTTGGAGGATCTCAGCTAAACGGAGCTGGTGGGACCCTACATTAATACAGCCTTTGAGGGGTGGTCACCAGAGCATTTGCCCATGCAGGAACCCCCAGCTGAAAGAGGCAGTACCTGAGGTCACCACAGAGGTTTTTTCCAACAATTTATGGCTGAGGTTTCCTAAGCTCCTCAGGGGCTTTTGTTAATTTTGTCACAAACCCTTTTTCTTCCCATATTTCACTTGATTCACTGGGAAATTAAGCACTGTAATCTCCCTGTCCTGGCAGTCTTTAACTTTGCTACACAGTCCACATGTCCTTTACATCATGAAAATTGCAGGGTCAGACAAGCAATACCCGAGATAAATGGTAGGTGCACACAAACAGGCCATAAGAGTTGGGAGTCAAAAAGTCCAGATCCAAAACTGCAGGGAAGGTGATACCAGTGAGAAGTGATCTCTGTGTGTTTGCTTCACAAGCTTTACTCCCATGTGTCAGCTCTCACAGGTGAAGGAAATGCCCACTGCTCCATGTACACAAAATTATCCCATGCATTTTTCTTGTGGGGAACTCTTCATACACACTGAACTGATTCCACATCAACAATCACCATTAAATTTTAAATAAAAAAAGTGGTGTATATTCCTTTTATGTCTGGCGCAAAGGCATCAGCTACTGGAGGCAAGAGGGATTGAGGCGAGCGCTCCACGAGATGTGACTAGAATATGTTTCTTCTGAAGTCCTCTAATCAGAAGTAGTAATGTATTCCTTCTTTTCCCCTGTGACTTGGAAATCACATTTCAGTGCCTGCCACAGGACTGTCAGGATCAGCATTTCAAGTAGCAATTCAGCCTTTATCAACATTCAACAGCGTTGTAAGTCAGGAATAATTAATGTAATATTAACATAGACTTGTCAAGGAAGGTACGACTGTGAGCGTTCAACATCAGCTTCATTTAGTGTTTACTGCAATAATGCAATCAGCATTAAGTCATTTAACATAAATGTCAGCATCAGCGGGACATCTCGGGGCAGTCAAGGCAGTTCAGAGGTGTGTTCCACTCTGTACCTACCACCCTCAAGTTCTCCAGAGCTCTTTAGTGCGCTCCTCAGAGGGTCGTCTTGGAAAGTCACTTCATGTATCTGTGTCAAAAGAAAAAACAAAGAAATATTCCTATAAACCCATTTTATAGGTTTATAAAATTACTTTACCATTATATATACACACCAGATGTATATATCACCGCTCACGAGCTACACCATATAGATGGATAGATAGATCATACACACAGTACATATAAAAATGACAGATGAGAGTCTATAGGAATGATAGATAAGACTCTATTGAGCCGTATATTTGTACTTATACACACATACATATGTGAAAGAATATATAAAACCAAATTAATACATCCATTCAGTAGAACAGGGCAGTACATTGTGGCTTTAACAGAAACTGTTTCTTGACTTCAGTGGACACATCAGACAGTGTCATGTGTACTGTGCTTTAGCTACACCAATATATACAGAGAAACCTAAATACATAAATAGATATAAATTCAATCAAAGGTTTTGCCTTGTAACATAGGACTTATTATTTTTTTTAAAACATCTGGAGAGGATTTACTGCCTTCCAGGACAACTAGGTATCAGTCCAGCAGTTTTGGAGCCCAATTCCTGCATTTCTGTTCCCTCTATCTCCAAGGCTACGCCAGTACAGCCGAAAGGAAAAGGAGCCTGGCTGAGGGTTTTGGCTGAGCAGGGTGGCAGTAAAGGTCTAGTGGGATGTTCAAAGGCACCAAGACTGCTACCCTACACTGACATTAGCAGGAGTGAGGTGCCCAGACATGCTGGAAAGTCCCTGTAGCTACTTAAATCTTCCTTGTACCAGCATAGTGTATGTGACAGAGTGCCTGGAGCCAGGATCCACCTGAATTTCAGTGCAACTGGGACACCTGGATCCAGTAAGTTCCAGTTAGGCCCCTCACTCCAACAAGGACATGGAGGTGCTGGAGCGTGTCCAGAGAAGGGCAACGGAGCTGGGGAAGGGTCTGGAGCACAAGTGTGATGAGTTCCCGGCTGAGGGAACTGGGGTTGTTGAGCCTGGAGAAAAGGAGGCTGAGGGGAGACCTTGTGGCTCTGTCCAAGTCCCTGAAAGGAGGGTGGAGAGAGGTGGGGGTGGGTCTGTTCAACCAAGGAACAAGGGACAGGACAAGAGGAAATGGCCTCAAGTTGCACCAAGGGCAGTTGAGATTGGATCTGAGGAAGAGTTTATTTCCTGAAAGGGTTCTGAGGCATTAGAAGGGGTTGCCCAGGGCAGTGGTGGAGTCCCCATCCCTGGAGGGATTGAAGAGTCGTGTAGACACAGTGCTGAGGGACATGGGTTAGTCATAGGGGACTTGTCACTGTTGGGTTAATGATTGGACTTGATGATCTTATAGGTCTTTTCCAATCAAGGCAATTCTGTATCTGTGCCACATCCTGGTTGCTCCCGTTGAGCTCACTCCCCCTAACTGCCACGATGGCTCCGACACTGGGGTACAAAGAACAGGGAACAACCAACGGGCACGTAGAAGCAACAAACCTTTGCTCAGCAAGATAAGCCCCAAAGGCCAGATTCTGCACCACCAATCACTGAGCTGACGTAAGCAGTTTGCAGGGGAGTGGGTGAAGGATCAAGGCTGACTCAGGAGAGAAGACACCTCTAACACTATCCTAACAGCCTGAAGCAGCGGAGAAGGTATCTACTCTAATCTCCTTGCTGCACATAGGGCTTTAGCTGTGTCAAACATCTCTTGAATGACCACCACGTCTGTTTTTAAAACAAAGAAGAGTTTTTCCTACAAGTAAAATAACGTTAACAATCTGCTGAGTAGAATTACATCTAGATATGCAGTTCCACCACACTGCCTTTTCCCAAGGCCTGCAAACAGAGTCACTTCTGCATGAGAAGGTCTCCTCACTGCAGGGATGGGAGCAGGCAAGCCAGCCTGCTGCAGCTTAACACAGCACCCTGCCACTGAATCCAAGTCCTACCACTTCTTAGCAAGCACCATGCTTGTTTGACTGCGTACAGACCAAGTGCTATAGAAAAATGTAAATATTTTTATGGCCTAGCTTGCTTAAAAGCCTAGGAAGATGGCTGGCTAAGTGGAAAGGAATGCTGTGCACACACAGCAACACAGATTTAATGAAAGACAGAACCCAGAGGTATTCTTTAACCCAGAGCCGGAGTGCTTTGCATTGTTTAACAGCGGTTGTTTAGTACACCACAAAGAGAGCATTAAAGTCTAGATAACACAATCAATAATGAACTCTCCAACACAAAGTACTGTCACCATCAGCATGACCTCACCCTCCTCTAGCACAGAGTACAGGCTGGCTTTACAGAGCTATTCACTTGTCTTGCTTTTGAGAAACCAGCCAAGTGGCCAGTTCACTCCTTACTGGTGAAGGGTTATGGTGGAGATGGAGCCAGGCTCCTCAGAAGTGCACAGAGGAAGGACAAGAGGCAAATGTGCACAAGATGGAAAAGTTACCCTTAGATATTAGGAAAAGTGTTTTCACCATGAGGGTGGTCAAACGTCGGAGTGGGGTTCAGAGATGTGGTGGGATCTCCCTGTTCTTGGAGGTATTAAAATATAAGTAAACATGGCCCTGAGCAACTTGATCCAGTTGGACCTGTGTTGAGCAGGGACATGCAGTGACTCCTACCAGCCTCTGATATCCTGTCAGTCTTTGGTTAACCCAAAAGGGCACTTTGGAACAAGGGATTTGTCACCATTTCTTTTCTTGCCTGCCTCCTATGTCAGGATATCGACATGGACTGGCTGTGACAGACACAGGATCCACTGTACTGGATAACTGAACCTCCAGCCAAGTGACACCTAGGAAATACATATCTGGACCTAGGAATTGGCTTGAACTGGGATACAAGTTACTTTAAAGACCAGCTTCATCTTGTCAAATCTAGAAGTCCACAGAACAGACTGAAATTTAGTGCTCACAAAGCAAAGACCAGCAGACAGTGAGAGTTCAGATCCCTGGCACAGAAGCTGCAAAGAGTGGGCTACAGGAAAAGGAGGCTCCTCTGTAGCCAGCATTAGGGTTGCTTTCGCCAGCGGTAAGCCAAAGGCATCACACATGATCTGATGGAACACTTCTGCTTGTCCTGTGCACCCTTTCCACACAAGAACCCCTCCTGCATGCATTCTGAGTCCTGATAGGGATGTGGGAGGAAATATGGTGGGTTTAGCCCCAAGAAGTCAGCTTTCTGACTGCTCTCCCAGCCCCAGGCAGCTGCACACGTTGGATAGCAGCACTCTGATGTCAGGGTGTAAAACAGCTCAGCAGCACTGCCTAGAAATCACCCCTCACAGCACAACGTGCTCAGCCTGGTTGTGCAGGGTGCTCCTGCTGACCTCCACTCACCTGGGGAACACAAGGGCTTGAATATCCATTTAACAACCAAAAAAATCCACCCTTCATGAAACAAAGTCAACAAAAAATCCTGAGCTAAGGTCCCCAACTTGTCACCACTGAGAGTCTCCAGCAACTGCAGGTTACACCTCTCAAAGTCACCTCTCTCAAGCACAACTTTTAACAAAGAGAAGCACAGCCCTCAGCTGCAGCGGGCAGAAGAATCATTGCGTGCCAACAACACGCTTCAGCAGCAAGATGATGGGTGGCCAGCACCACTGTCAGCTGACAAAAAAGAAAATCAAAGGCAGTCTAGATCTCCCTCACCCTGCTCTAGCTTTCAACACAATATTCAAATCAGCACTGAAAGTCATAACTTACATTTATATTATACCTCCTTGTCTTTCAGATGTTACCAGCTCAGCCAGGCATAGCCTCTGGCACGGGGAGCACCCGTTCAACTCCCATCCGAGGGCACTGGACACCAGGATGCAGCTTCAGTGAGACCAAGCGAGCTACACGAGGTGTAAAAGCTTTTGGAAGAGAGCCTAGATGCAACCCTGAAAAAGAGGTAAGAGAGGTAAACCTTGCACAAAGCTTGGCAGCCTCCTAGTGCACTTAATTTCTTTAGGTAAGTTTATTTAATTCTATCTTTTCATATAATCAGTGCTTATGAAATTCAAGTTTAACCTGGGTGGAGGGGGAAAGATGCACGTGGATGGATAAAGTCCCAACTAAAATATTAAAGTCATTTTTACAGCTAAACATTAAAACCATTTCAAGTTGTTTCTTCCAATATAAATACCGTAATTTTGTTAAATGTAAGATTATTTCTCCCCATTTAACAAGCTCCTAGCCTTGTCTGCATGCTTGAAAAATAAAAAATTAAGCAGACATGGTTAAGATGGGCCAGGATGAAAACACAAATGCATTCAGGTCTGTGCCAACTTAATTTAAATTGCAGGGTGCAAGGTCTGCAGCTGCAGGGGAGCTGCAGCCCAACTGCTCCTCTCGACACCTGCAGCAGCTGGAAAACCCATCCCCAGGCATCAAGTCCAGACTGCTGGAGCTGTCCTCAGGACATTTTCCCCTTGACCCTGGGGCTCATGTTGGTTTGTTGCTCCCTGACAAACAGCCTTCAAACCTTGGAGACAGCCCATCTCATCCCTCCAGGTGCCCTGCTGCCTTTTCCCCTTGCTGCTCTGGCAGCCCCTGCTCTCCTCTGCCCGGACCCTTCTCTGCCCCAGAGAAGTGGGGGAAGCTGCTCCCTTCCCCCCTGTTACCATCAGCAGCCTCTTTGCTCACTGACCAGGGAATTTGAATTTCTCTGGCTCTTAGGTGCTTTTGGGGCATCTTGACATGAGTCTGGGTTAAGAGAGGCTTCTGAGAGCTGAATGCAGCTGCAGCAACCAGCCAGCAACCTGCAAAGGGGCCTATGGTCATAGAACCACAGAATGTTGTACGTTGAAAGGGAACCACCCACAAGGATCATCGAGTCCAGCTCCTGTCCCTGCACAGGACAAGCCCAAGGTTCAGACCATGTCCCTGAGGGCACATGTTGGCCAAATGCTGCTGGAATCTTGTCAGGCTTGGTGCCATGAGCACCTCCCTGGGGAGCCTGTTCCAGTGCTCCACCACCCTCTGCCCCCAGAACCTTTTCCTCATGGCCAACCTCACCCTCCCCTGCCACATCTTCCTGCCATTTCCTCTGCTCCTGGCATTCGTTGGTGGCCAGAGAGAAGAGATCAGCGCCTGCCCCTCCTCTGCCCCTTGGGAGGAAGTTCTAGACCCCCATGAGATCTCCTCTCAGTCTCCTCTTCTCCAGGCTGAACAGACCAAGTCACTTCAGCCTCTCCTCATACCCTTCCTCTCTAAACCCTTCACCAATTTTGTGGTCCTAGTAGCATGGCTGAGGACTGTTTCCCTTGAGCTTTTACGTGGCCTCAGTCCCCTTCTCCTGCTGTTCCTGGCTTCAGTTACAGCGCATGCAAACAATGCACCCTGTGTGCATGTTCCCATTTAGCACACAGGCTTGTAAAACATTTTTAATATGTGATTTACAAGGGTTCTGGCTTGGACTGAAACTGTTCCTCTCAGAACTTGAGCAAGGGGGGACCAGCTGAAGGTGTTTATGGAGGGCAAGGTGGGAGCTGACGGGTAGGGTCACTGGCAGACCCAGCATCCACCACTGCAGCCTACAAGAAGTGATAAGGAATTAGCACCATTCCTCCCTCAGCCAACATTAGCCCCCAAAAAGCATCCTCATTTCCAGAAATGACCTTTTTTTGGGTATAAACAATATTTAGACTTGGTCAAAAGCAGAAGCAACCAAAAGCTGCTGTATTGTTTGAGCCAAATCTGTTTGTGACCTTTCCTTCCCCCATAAAATTACAAAGAAAAGACTAGAAACATAGGAGCGGAGAAAACAAGGGCATTTTAGTTAAATAGCTAGGAAAAAAAAAAAAAACTACCTGATGATTTTATAAGAGAAATATATTTTTAAAGAGAATTCTCATGAAAAGCAACATTTAGAAGCATCAAGTAGCCCAGTTTGTTATTATCATTCAAGGTCACTAAGTGATCTTTCCAAATGTTCAAATAACTACATTAGACACAATGTCCTCTCCAAATATCAATTTCTTGCTCAACTTCACTAAAGTTTCAACTGGAAAAGAAAATATAAACTTCCTGCCCTAAAAAACTGCTACTACATGCAGTTAAAGTAGGCAGCATCTGACCAGCAGACGCAGCGTTCAAGTCTCTCAGGGTGATATGCATTATGAAATGCAAGGCTGCTACGACTTGATTTTAGATACATATATTGCAAGGTGATGTAATCTCCACTTCAAGTGCTGACAAAACAGACTTAATCACATCTTGGAGGATCCTTCACAGTGTAAGTGCTGAGAAATGTTTCAGAGCTCTCTAGAAAGCCTAGCTAAGATGATTTCTTCATAGGTTGAAGCACACAAGACAAGTGCAGCAACCTGGAAAGCTCTCAGACGTAAAGGTTCATTGGGAGGGCGTGTGTGTCTTAAAATAATCATAAATTTTTAGGGTTTGGGGTTTTTTTTTCCCCCTTCAGAAACACCTTGTCTGTTCTAGCAGCAACTCAAGGATCCTTTGATCCTTGTTTTGAACTGCTTTACACCACAATTCCCACCAGCTGCTAAAGCAAGTCAGCACTAAGTGATGCTTAAATGACATGTAGGCAGCACCTG
>NW_010331064.1:0-16906 GCF_000700745.2 Antrostomus carolinensis | reverse complement strand
GGATGCTTTGACTCTAATCACAACACCAGTACCCATTTATGCAAGGCAGTAAATAACGTTGTACTTGTTCAGGTCTCTGTGCTCCCTCAAGCACAGCATCCAGCTGGGAGGCTTTAAGTGCATTGCAGAATGAAGGTTCCCCAGTCATGACCAGAGATGATGAGTCCTGTCCTTGTCTGTTGCCTAATTACACAGTTTCCCTCAATATATGACGGAGTGTCACTAAGATCACTAGGAGTGATCTTCCTTTGTCTCTGCTTTGTGATAAGTACAGGGCAGGGAAACAAAACTCCAAAATTCATTTAACTCTCCAAGATTCCAGATAGTAACATGACAGGGCATCACTCAGGAGAAAGGTTCTTCATTTCCACTTCATCCCTAGCCCTCAGCATCCTCCAGGGTGTGTCCATTTTTTAACTGATCCAACCAATCAGTCAAAAGTGAAACACCCTGAAGTGACCCATCTGCAACTCATATCCTTGGAAACAAAAATCAGTTATTTCTACCAAGATCCATCTTAGTGAGTTGTGCTCGTGGGAACAGGCTTAGGTGTCTAGTAAGTACCAGGTCCCTAATACCTGTCCTAAATTGACTAATACAGCCCTGACTAATACATTATCTGGCTGGCCCTGAGAATGAATAACCTGCCATACTGTGCTCAGACACGAAATCATGTGTACAGCACGGGCAAATAAATCATGAAACAACTCAGAAAATGTTTATCTGTTCCATTTGCTCTTACTTCTTCATTACCTTGTCAATAGCCTTTCCATCTGAAATGATATGTCTCCAGGCCCTGGGTTTGCATGTCAAGGGCCTCTGGAAGGACTGAACATGCAGCTCTTTTGGGCATCTGACACATCCCAAATCTCCTTGAAAGTGTTACTATTATGTGTTGTAGACAACCCTGACAAGGAAAAGTGGACTGGAGTGGATTATTGTCTTCACTCTTTGTTGCACGGTGGATGGGTATTTCAATAAAGATTTAGTTAAATACAAAGCACTAAGCAAACGTCTGGGCAGAGAATCTGCTCTACAACAAGAAGAACAACTCAGAGCATGAGCAAAAGAGCTGAGTGATGGTTCATTGCTCAGCATGAGGAAATTAACTCAAGAGGGTTCTGAGCATAATTAAATCAATAGACTAAATATTTTGCTTGCTTACCAACAACTCAGCACGGCATTTAACAAGGTCTCTTTCTGCTCTCTTATAACTACCAAAGTCAGTGAAACATGTGAGTTTGACAGTAGAGTATTTCAGAATCCTGTCCAGTATCTTTATTTTCAGCTGTTTACCTGCATTTGGAAGATTGCAAGAATCAAATTTGCCTTGGATTCTACCAGATCCACGTGCCTTTGTACCCTGCGTGCACCGTTCTTGGGGGCACGGCATGCTTTTGACTACTGTGCTTTTAAAAAGGGTCTCCTTCATGCCTCCAGATGATCTAAATGAGTGGAAGTCAGGAGAGCACTGTGCAGAACCTACATTCTGTTCCAGCACAAGGAAGGTGTTGCAGATTGGGAAACTAAATGTTAATGTCATATTTTTCCACCTGGTTAGAAACAAAATCAAGGGGAGATCTGAAGACACTTTGGAAACAACATGAAAGGCTGGCTAGTGATCCCTGATGTTTTGATTATTCTAACAAAAAACAAAACAAACAAAGATTTTCCCAATGACAAATAAAAGTTGGATGCATTGGTCATGTAGCAGTGAGGCCTACTAAAAATTATCTGTTTCGGAACAAGAGAACCCTTATTACAAAGGGGAAGCTGAGATAGACAGAAAATGTCTTAACCATAAGTCTCACCCGCACGTCCTAATTCCTCCCAGCCCATAATACTCTTTCCATTTTAGTAATGCAAGTTTTCCATTTAATTGCTTATGTGGTCACTCGTAGAGCCTGACACCTGCTTTGTAAAGCATGGATGGGCTCAACTTTCACACTATCCATCTTTCCCAGTGGGGTTTTACCAAAATTAAAACTCACAAGGTGCAGCATATTGCAGTTTCACCTCTCAGACTCATTATCTGATACTTTCAGAAAGGCTGTATAGAACCCCACATCTGTTGTGGGCAGAAAAGGCTCTGTGCACTTTAAAAACCTTTGGGAAGAGATTTTCAAAGGTGCAAATTCACACATCTCAGTTGTATGGGGATCCAAGCAGTCAGTGGAAGAGCTAAATAGCTGAATATCAGCCTTATGTGCAGAAGTCTTGTTAAACTGCAACAGGAGTTGAGCGTCCAAAGCATTTTGACCTTGCCAAAAGTATCTCCTAAATGTGAAACTCTTGCAGAATTTCAACCTGCTTGCATACCCTCTCGTAACAAAAACCATTTGCATGAAAGCTGCCATCATTTTGTTTTCAAAATACAACATGAGGTAATTGTCTGCATGAAGACACGTAAGAGGAAAGTAGCTGGTACTGCCCATTAGAATTTTCCCCATCCCTGAAGGGTTGCCAGGCTGCAGAGCGGGCTTGCTTCCATTTGGCAGAATCCTGCCAAAAGCTGGGAAGCCCCAACCAGTCACTTCACTTCTGCCGTGGGAGGGGATGCTTTCAGGCTGAGACACTCTCTGGGGTTTTGCTGAGCGGAAGCTCTGGGCCCCACTCCTGCAAAGAAGTGCACTGTGCCGTGACCCTGAGGGAACAATTTCCAGTGCGCAGGGCCAGCCATGCAAGACTCCCTGGAGGACAAGAGCTTCTGACCATAGCAGCTTAGGGCAAGGTCTGTTAGTTTTCCTTCTCTTCCTGCACGGCTCTCTACAGAAGGGTTCCCTGAAGAAGCGGGCATCTGCCCTTCAGAAGGTGCCCATGAGAAATGCCCTCCAGTGAGATCACACCTATTTAAATGAGTTCTTGTGTCACTCTTGGGCTTTCTGTTTGGGGGAGTTTTTTGTTCTTTGGTGGTTTTTGGTGGTTGTAGCTGGGGAAAACATATAGAAATAATACTATTCTTTTTGAAACCTCCTATTTTGCTAAAAACCAATTTTAGTCAAAGTCAAGGCATCCTAATGGAAGAGGTTGCCAGGACTTCTATGTAGTCTCCTTTCACACAGGTACAGATAGAACAAAAATTTCTGCCTCTGCCTTTGCTTTCAAGCTGGCACTGTGCTTGACCAGAATTGCAAATGCAGGTCTGGCCAGGGAACCAATGCTGTACCAGTAAGTCACGAATGCCTTAGCATCTAGCATTCCCTTTGCTTCCTCTGGCAACACAATGGTACATCACCTACTCATGTCCCTGTATTCTCTAGTCATCCTGCCATTTGAACATGTAGAGTTGGACTTAACAATTGTCCTGGTTTTTATCCAGTCTCCTCCGGAAACCAGGTCTATACTATGACATTTGCAAAGAAGCTTTAGGAAATGAAATGCCTGACTCCAGTTGACTTTCACTGGCACTCAGTTTGTGTCTCCCTTTGTATTCCTTCTGGCTCACTTATTGCAGCATCCCTGCTGTCTCTGACAGTTCCCAAGTGGGAAAAAGTGTCTTTTACATGTGCCCCAGTACACCATTGTACGTCTCCCTATTCTAGTCACTCCATAATACAGCAGCTTAGACCACATGGAAGTAATTTACCTGCAGGGTGAGAAATGTCAAACACTGACATCCATTCCTGGGAGCACGTGGCTAGGTATCAGCCTACGTCTCATTTACCTGGTTGTCTGGCAGCACAGTACCACAGGTGTGCAAAACAGAACAGTTGCTCTTGCCAGGACTAGAGCCATCTGTTTCTACTTCGAACATGGGATGTTTTGTCTCATACTTGGGGAAAAGTGTCACTCACCCCTCAGAAGCTTCCCCATAGACTCACTTCCCACCTATCCAGGATGCCCTTTTGCCAGAATACCAAGTAACTCATTTTGGTTTTAATTCTACTGAAACTTTCTGCACGGCAGAGGAAAGCCCCCCCCTGTTTGCTAGGTAGGGAGCAGAGCAGGGCTTTTACGCTCTCACATTAGCCTAGGGCGTGTGCAAGCACACACCAATTTCCCTGGTCACCTGTAATGCCTCTGCATCAAAAATATTTCAGAGCAAGCCAATGGCTCTCATGTGGGCGCTGGGACATCCATGTGGTCACAGGTGGTTTGAACCAGATGGTGCAGGAAAGTTGAGGCCACAGCTGGTCACACTAACAGGAAATATAGGTGCAGCAGAGACACCAGATGTAGATTCACAGAGATACCGAGAAGTCTGACTTCCACTGAAGCCTTTGGGACCTGGCACCTGGATACCTGTACTGACCTGAGCAATCTACCTACAGTTGCACAGAGGGTCTTCAGTAAAGCAGGCAATTGCACCCAAGCTGCCTGCTCCCCAGTCATCAGAATACTGTTCCTGGCTACCTTCAAAGCCAAAGCACATAATTCATTACTGTAATGGAATAGAAAAGAAGCAGAGTTAAGGTAACAATTCCAGGTTGGAAAAAGAAACCATAACCATGCAATGACACAGCAAAGACAACTGCCAACAGCAAGGACAGACTCAGCCAGGCAGCCACCTACAGAAATTTCCTCTCAACCCCTTCTGTGTCTTAGTAAACATAATGCCAGGCTTGCTCTAGCAATCAACCCAGGATTCAGCCACTGGTTGCTTCACCTGACCAGTGTGAAAAGGACTTCCACAGCAACAGAATTCAAATCAAGGCAGTTACTATGTCTCATGCAGGCTTTCAAAATAGCCAGGAAGCGTTCCTATAACAGGAGATTCAAGTCTTGAGAAGGTCAGGGGACATGGAGGAACAGGCAAGTGTTGGCACGAGTTGTCTTGTCTAGAAACTATCAACAGGGAATAGCTGACATCAAGATATAGGTTTTGATCTCTTCTCATGCAGACTTGTAATTCCTGCTTATGTTTGAGTGCACTGCACAGGTTACAGAAAAAATGCAAAGGAAAAATACCAAGTCAGTCACCAATTTTGTTCTACCTAAGGCATTGGTTTGTTAGTATTGCTTTGTCATTGCAGAAAACAACCCCAAAACAACCCACAAATCAAACCAACAAACAAAAAAAAACCCAAACCCTCCAAATAATTAATGGACTTCTGAGATGGAAGATTAGATTCAAGATTTGAAGCTAATCATCTTGCAGTATGCTCCACATCATATACTTACTGATTCTGAAAACAGCACCAGACAAAGGGGGAAACGAGGCGTGTTACCATAGTGCTCCTGCTTGCTGTTTAATACTCGTCAGACAAATTGAAACATGATTTAATAAGCAGAGCTTCTTGCTACAAGATGTAACAATCTACAATATAATTTCACAAATACACATTTGAGCTTCCAAAGTGTTAAACTGGGAAAAAAAAAAAAAAAACAAGAAAGAGGAGAAATTTGTAACAGAGAAAACAGACTTAACTGTTAATAAGCTCAGAAAGGCATATGCATACTAAAACAACCTCTGAACAGCCTACAAGCTATTATATAGAGAAGGTTGACATCAGTTTCATATCAGTTAAGTCACTGGCAAATGTTTAAGAAATTAGTTTCTTCCATTCAGGTATATTGTATGATTCCAGGTTAACAGAATGTCATGGTGAAGTGCAAAGGATGGCAGCACAATTGCAAAAAAATGAGCATCATCTACAGATCCATACAGTGAGAATGAAAAACTTACAAGAAGCAAACACCTACCTGTATTATCATCAGTAAACTATTTGAGCAGAGGTAGGCCAAGAAGAGTGAAATTATCTTGAAAACAAGAAAACTGATTTCCTGTAAAGTCATAACTGTATTGCCCTCAACTGCTTTGTTCCTTATCTTTTTTATTAGTTGAAGAAAGTACATATCAAAAAAGGCACAGAAATAAGATTTCTCACAGGTTTCACTTTTAAAAAGGAAAATTTTCTGGTATGTAACCACTATAACCTTTGATATAATACCTGCATCCTGTTATTGTTTTTATGAATCATAGTCTTCCACTTGATTCATAGTGATGAATGCCAACAAAGCAGCAATGCTGCCCCGTGTTAATATCCCTGCTGGAAAATTAGCATCATGCATTATCATTTCCCTCTCTTGAGCCATGCATCTCTTCATGAGTATTGTCTCCCATGCTATGCTAATACTTACTTATTCAGTACAGTCTTCAGCTTTTATCGCAGTTATGAGAAACAAATCAGAGCTCACTTACATTTTTGCCAGTGCATATTCTGTGTCAGGACGAGTCTTTTTTTTTTTTCTCTTTGCTGAAGATAACTTGGCTTTTTAATAGCTAACGTGTGTTTGCCTCCTTTACAGAGATGTGATAACTGACTGTCAGGATGTTTCTTTCAGCTTTTTAAAAGCCCCATGTTCCCGCTGAACCCTGTGATGTCATCACATCCTCCAACCACAACCACTTCTATATTTTCCTTTGCTCTATGTTGTTCTTCACGATGCTAAACAGTTCCTCCAAGAGCAGTGAACCCTGGAAGATATTATGCACAAAAAGGCGTGTGATACCACCAGAACCTATTTGAACAATCAAACCTGGAACCTGTCACTCATGGGGCTTTTACCATAGATTTGCAAAATTAGGTCAAAAGGTTGTACAGCAGAAAAAACACAACAGTCTTTTACTAAGACTTCGACCTTCTGTGGCACTAAGGATGGTCTTGTTTCACACAGGACAGCATTCTGCTGCTTTGGATGGCATAAGTATTGTACACTTCAGCTAGACTGAACCAGCCCACACGCCATGTCTGCCTGGCCCTTTAAATGTGCAACGCTTTTAAAATACAAAACTTGAGTGTTTGCTCCTGCCTTATGAGAATCTCAGCTCCCTGGGGCCACTAAATTTGAACTTCTGAGGAAACACCTGTAAACACTTCAAGCCTCATTAAACGAGGACGTCCTTCATTTAAAAAAGAAACCCTTTTTTTCTGTTTTGTTTTTATCAAAATACAACACTTCCTACTAAAAAAGAGATAGCCCTTCCAGAAGAGCTATTGAAATAGGCTTCAGTGGCATTCCAGTTACACCAAAGTAGGAAGAATTTGTGGACTCTCATATTTCCCATATGAAAGCCACGTCATATCTCTCCCTAAACTACTGGAACTTCATCTTAGAAAAGTCTTAAATTTGGAGAATTAAGATAAATGCTTATAACGCAACAGGAAATATCTTCCTGACAAATTATGTTCTTTGAAAGTGAGTCCAATCATGTATTTAGTTTTACTTAAAGCTTACAGCACAAGGCAATCTCAGGAAGTACTGGGAGAAGGTCCTGGAGTTTGGCTTGAGTCAGTGCATAAGACAACGTCAGAGAGCGTTTAGAACTGTACTCCGTTTTCTTTTGGCAATATCTGAATTCTGACATCACAGAGCTACCAGAAAACAGTACGATAGAACAAGTTTTTAGACAGGAATAAGACTTTATTTTTAAATATGAAAACACACTCTATGGACATTTGTGCTCTGCAGAGTAGTAGAAGCACAGTCTGAGATTTGTACCAGGTCTGAGGACTTATTAGTTCACTTATAGTGAAGACAGACTGCATAATACACAAAAGGAAATATACAGACTCATATTAAAAGAATCTGTACATGCATACCATCCCATTTTTAACTATACTTTAATTGTGCTTAGAAAAAGCTGTGGATGACATCACATCGCTAGGGATTAAGCTGTTTTTAAGGTCTTTATATCAATACTTTAAAAATATTAAACCAGGCAGATAAAGCCTTGCTGTAATAAACATCTAAAATGAGGAAGTTGCAAAAAAGGGCATGTTTTCCACAGATAAAACAGCCAACACTATTTTAGTGGCTGATAATCATCCATTTCCATATTTTACATACAGTTACCAGATAAACTTTTGACATATTAGCAAAGAATCACCCTCCAAAAAGTAACGTCACAGTTACACATTAAGATATAAAGGGGCATGTGTGTGCAGCTCAGTGACCCCACACCACACCAAGCAAAGTAAAAGCTCTGTTAAATATGAACCTCTTCTCATTTACTGCATTTTACAGAAAAATGCAATTTGGTTAAGGACCATTTTACTAATAAGGCCCAAAGGAACAGACCAAAGCAGAGAGAAAGATTAAAAACATCACTTAACAAGTATCATATTTGCCTCTTCTTTTGACAATTGTTTACAAATCATAATTCAAGTTTATAGTCTATAAACATGGCTAGAGCCCAGGCTATTGTTAGATCATCAAACAGCACTGGTAGCAGGAAGGCTGCTTGTGGATAGCTCTACTTTTAAGAGACACTCAGAAAACTAACTGCAGCCTTTGCCACTAGATGACGAGATGCAAATCCAGCTGCCTCTGGTCATGCCTTGACCCGTTCACCATAAGACCAAAGCAACAAGCTCTATGTCAGACATACTAATTTTACAGCAAGCTCTCATCAGTAAATAGTCCTGGGTTTGGATGGTCTTTGGTTTTTGTTCTGTTCTTGGGAATACTGTCCCGCTAAAGAGATATACACTACAAGGCAGGGCCAGGAGCAGAGCTGAAGTAAGAGGTATACACATCTCATCATGCAACACAGACTGAGGCAGCTAATAGGATCTTCAGTGCTTTGCTCAAGGTCATAGGAAATATGTAGTAGGGTAAATTTTTGGGGAGAGCCTCGTGTACAAGGCTGCTTGCTAATCATGTGCTTCTTGAGGAGTGTATAACTTTTTTTTTAACACTGTAGGTAACACTGAATGAAGCATGGTACAATAAACTCAGCAATATTTTTTTTTCTTCTTTCTTTTTTTTTTTTTTAATTTTTATTTGAGCTTCACACCTCCCACTTTGCCCTCTGAAACAGGTTCTGATTCATACCTCAGCTTTGATAAGGAACAAATGATGCAGCCTTCATATACGCTCAGTGCTAGAGATTAAGTCCTTGGGCAGTGTACATCACCATAGTCCTCATGACCTCTCAGACAGTGAGGATCTGAACCTGGGACATTCCACATCCACTCCAGGGTTACTGCACATAGATTTTTCACACAAAGAAGTGTCCCATACTGACAAGGCCTAACATCAGGCACAAAAGAGAGCATGAAATCCTTCAGAACTTCCGCACACAGATGCTTGAGTGAAGCTATTTCCCAGCCTCCTCGAGAAAGTTCTGAGTTCTAGAATGAAAAGAAAGTAAAAAACCCAAGTCAACCATATTTCTCACACTAAGACCATGTCTGTACTTAGAGAGATGAGTTTCCTATGAACAAGCACTTCTGTTTTCTGACACACCAAGTTCTAGAGCAGACTTTTCCAGGATTTCTTTGTACTTTATACTTTTGAGGAGATCATCTGGTCTGTTCCTGAGCTTCAAGATGTGTTTGGTTTACTCCCTCAAAAAACAAAACCAAAACAAACAAAAAAACCCCCAAACAAACAAAACACCAAAACCATCCCACCTCTTCTTAAACCTAAATACGCAAGCAGTGTGTAGTGGTCACACACATACTCTCAGATCTACCCTGTCCTTGCTTCTCCCTTCCTGGAGCTCACACACATGCCATGTTCAGGACCATCTGCTTGCAGCCTACCCATTCTCCTCAAACACTCAGGTGTTTTTCTGTGAATGAGTAGAAGTCACGTTTTAGTTTAAGTTTCTGATACTGAGTCAGGCAACAGGAACACGTAATGCAGTCTGTGTCCATACCGCAGCTGGAAGTGAGATGTGAACTAACCTTAACTGAGCCAGCAAGAAGACCAAGAACAGTGATGATCCCACAAGCCTAGGCTTCTGTGCTTGCTCGCAAAGCCAGCCTGGGACTACAGGTGTGCTACCTTGTAGTCCTTGTCACTGCAGCTTCTCTCTGCCGTTAGGTGTTCAAACTCACTTGTGTGTGCCTGTGCACCATGTGAGCTTGCCTCTGACTACAGCCGTGGGTAAGCTAGCAGTGGGAACAGTTGCACACCCTCTCCCCTTTCACATCTCGCAGAGTGGCTGCTAAGGCAGATGATATTCAGGGGTGAAAGGAGCAGGGTAGCTCTGTAACTTCCCCGCCTACAGTAACACCAGTCTGGTGACTTGCTGGCTTCCAGAGTTTGTGCACCAACACAATGAAAACCACCCATCCAAGTTATCTGTTGAGAAATTACACACAGAACCACCCCCAAAATAAACCCGAAATTGGTAGAAATCAAAAGCTGATCTCAAACGATTCACGAAGAGAAAACAGAATTAAGAATATCACTGAATGTTCTGCACATAAATCGTAGGACTAGCTGTGGAAGTTGGCAATGTGAGACAGCAAGGAAGCTTGGGGGTTTCATCAGTTATGAAAGCGATGCAGCATAAAGGTTTGTTTCGTGTTCCCACTGGAGTCTCAAACGGACTTCCTTTTGTAGTGGTCCTGCACAGAAGCTGCACTAAAGAATTCAGTCCCTCTTTGTCAAGTCTGCCAAAGCAAAGCATTTCTTTAAGGAGTTCTTAGCATCGTATTTTTAATAGCCTCTCTTTCTCCTCACAGAAGCAGAACTAAAGAACAAGGAAGACTTTGTATAACATGCATTCAGTGATACTTCTCACGACCTATATTCACCATTTGTAGAAGTGGATTTTATTCAAAATTCATGTTACTGTTGATGTGAATTTCAGATGAAATCCACTTTCTGAGAATCTCTCTTTTGACCAGCTGCACACTAAGGCAAGTCCTAGAAGGGCATTTTAATTAAAGTTCTCACATTGTGCTCAATTCATACAGTGGAAGTAACACATCTCAAACAGAAGTATTAATGGTTGAAAAAGCTACGTTCAGCCAAACCATATGCACAACTCAGCAGAGTAAACCAGGGACCTCATCACCTCCTTTCATATTCAGTTATTGGCTCAGGCTTGCTAAAACCTAAGCAACCAGTATTTCTTCAGGCTAAGGGCTTTTAGCAGGTGCTAGATATTCTACTATCAGATGAGACGTTCTGTCAGAAACCGAAATGTCAGGGTGCTTCTAGCTAGTTCAGTTACAACATCAACCTTGCCACTGTTAGCAAGGCAAAAGCTTGAGCCCTGATCATGTCACAAGGAAAGTCAAGTCACTAGTGCCTGATCCCTTCTGGAAAACATTCACGTTGAGAGCTCTCTCTGAGCACATTTGTCCCCAGAGTTTCATAGAGAAACAGGACTCAGCAGTTTGGCAGCATCCTTGTGTCTGCCTTACCCTGAAAGCCATGATGTACAGCTGCAGAGGAGTGGGCAGAGAGCTACAGAGAACAATAGCACTGTACTGAACTTTGAATCTACACAAAAGTTCCCATGCCTTCATTCAGCATTTACTTTTCCGTGGTTTCCTTTAAACACCTGGAAAACCCCCTTAAGGGTGCAGTTGGTTCTGAAAACTCAGGGTGTTGGCTTTTCCCAGGGCACAAGGAGCATGGGAGGTTAGACAGTTCTCCCTACTGCCTGCAGGACCACCTGCAGATCTCAGCTCATTTCTTCATTTAGAATGTTAATGCTCCGCTTAGTCCAGGAGAAAGGACTCCATTAGGAAGCTAGGGGAGAGGGGAAATAGGAAAAGCCTGGGGGAAATTTCCTGTCAAGGACTCCCCTTTTCGTCTTCAACAGAGAGGATACAGGTATGTGGACCTGATGTACAGAGCTACTAATTGAATCTTAGGATGGTAGAAAAGCCAATTCCTCCTCCTAAAGGCATCAACCCCAGTTCAGAAAACAAGATCCGTTAGATCTTCATTTGGCCCTGAGGTTAAAGAGAGAGCACAAGATTTTCAAACTAATTTCACATCCAGATGAAGAAAAAGGAGCTAAGCCCCACCTGATCAGCTCCAGTTCCTGGCCAGGCTACACTCAGAAAACCTGACTTTCAGTTTGCAAGGTTGCACTAGAGGGACAACTTTTTCCAAAGTCCTTGCCTATTTGACAACTGATTAGAAAGAATGGAAAAAACCCCACCTAGGCTAAAATGCAGAATTAGAAGCTTTGTAAAGTAGAAGCATTGCTGCCCACTTTAGAGAAGTGTGCACAGCCAAAAGTTCTGCACTGGAAGGGAAATTATGAATGTTGGCTCCGGTTAGCAGGAACAGAAGACAAAATGCCAATTTCTGGTCACTGCCATGGGAGCAGCAACCACCTGGGTTTGTTCTACAGTCAAATAAAACTCCAGGAGTGATTGCTGGAATTATTTCTCCATCCTTATGCTGAATTGCCTGCAAGAACTTACCATGATTGGTTCTCTAATCAATAGGTCAAGCCTCAGCTACAGGCAGGCTGCATCTGCAGAGTTTCTTTAGCTTCTTCTGAAATACAGTGCTTCTGGTCACTCTGAGAACTAGATCCTGGAGGGAGTTTGTCTTAAGTCTACTCTTGTTCCACTAATATTTTATTTCCCCACTAGCAATGAGATGAAATTAATTAGGTAAAAGTGAAGAAATAGGTAAATAGTGCATCATAGGTAAAAGTGAAGAAATTTTGAAGATGGAAATATTCCTAGGGGTGAGAAGGTACATTTATCTGGCAGCTGAGAGCATTGAAAATTATTAATGACTTGCTCCAGGAATTTGGATCTCAGTGTTTAGGATGTTATAGTGTGCATCACTATCCAGGCAAATCACAATGGAAGCCTCAAAGAGGAATGTGATGATGATGTCCCAAAGACTCACTCACATATTCTCCTGGCAATGTTTTATACTGCACTCACTATTGCCCGTGTTACTGTGACAGTACAAAACAAAAAAGCAAAGAGTTGGTGTTAAAAACAGGCTACATCAGCAAGTGTGAGTGACAAATTTCTCTGCCCTTGTATCGTTAGCAAGACAAGGGCTTCATGTCATGAAGCAAAGCAACATTTTTGTGTTTAAAAAAGCAACTACTTTAAGAATGTTGCAGCTCTTTCAGGATTTAGTAAGATCTGATCTGCAATTTCTGCGAGTCAGTGGAAAGATCTCAGCAGCCACATTCAGAAAGATACTCAAACTTATGACAGCCTTCGGATACAGAGGTTATATCAACATTTGAATGATCTGACTCTCTTGTGTAAGATAAACAGTCCCCATACACTCAAAGCAATTCTTTCCTACATACAAAAACCAGTACGGATTTAGAGCCCAGTATTGTACCAATGACTCTAGCAAGAGCCACTTCAATCAGTTGTCATTGTCCTGAAACTCTGTCATCAATAGCATCCAAACGGGCAATGAAACACAAGCAAAAGCTGTAATTTAGGAAAAAACGAAAGAAATCCTCTTCTGAAGTTAGTATTTACGTACAAATTTGTTTGCTGTTTAACAGTTTGTATTAGTTGGGTGGAACTGCCACCTGCTGGTGACCTCGCTGTCCATCTGCATTGGTTTTAGGGCTCAGCAGTTGTGTTACCAGACTGACAAAGCAAAGAGAAGGAGATTTGCAAATGCACAGACACCAAATCTCACAGCTCAGCCTTGGACAATCTGCTCTCTAACACTCACTACAGTCAGGAGTTATACAATGGCCCAAAAGAGACCACATTACCTAAAAGCCTGCTTCCTTCAACTCCAGCTCCTGTGGTCTTGTGATACTAGGTTTGTAACAGTAAGAATGTTCCAAAGATGATTAAAAATGGTTGTCCAGAAACAGAGCAGAGGAACCAAAGTTAACAGCAGTGACACGTGCTCCAGGGTGTGTGTTGTTGTTGTTCAGGAAAGGATGATGAACATTACATGGTTGCCACAATCAAATACCTCATGCTGGTCTTTACAACACAAAGAACTGGATTATGGCAACATCAAAACATGTTCAAAACAGTTCTCAAATAGACAGAAATACAATGCATCTCTGTGTGCATAAAGGCATAGCTGTGCTTGGCCAAAAGCCTTCACCAGTGTGAAGTGCAGAAAGATAAGAGTATTTTATCTCACTCCAGATGCACAGAAAGAATTTGATTAACATTGAGAGTTCCCTGGAAATTTAGGGGCTTTCCTCTTGTAGGACTCAGTTGTGAAAACTCCCTGCTCTTTTCTTTCAGTGACTGGAACTCTCACTGGCTGATCTTTTATTGTATTAAATGCAGGTACAGAAACCAGTTATTATTGTACTCAATGATTCTGGTGCAAGTACCAATGAAGGCACTTAATTTTCCATTTAACCCTCTCCTTTGTTTCTCTTTTGTTTACCCATCAATAGTTTTGCACACTCTACAATTTAATTTATTTTCCACTTAATTCACCTCTTGAGGTACTTTGAGCCAGGGAAAGACTAAGGTTGAAAGTTCACCATGTGAAAACTCAGGCATCGGGAACCCTCACCTGTAATGTGAGGCTCAGCTACCAGAATTAATTCAACTCATAGTCTCTTCTGTAATGTCATCCTATAACCAGTTACTGCATGACCCACTACCTCTCCAGTGAGACACTGCAGTTATCACAATGTTGTCTAGCTTTTACAGCTTGCTTCTACAGAGGAACATTCAATGCATCTTAGGAGCTCCAACAGAAGCCTGACAAAATCTGATAAACTTCAATTATTACACTCTTAGTGCAAGATATAGAAACCTCAAGTGTTATGACTATCATAGTTACATACTCATTTCCACTTATTTTTTTTTTGTTGAGAATAATGTTTTGTCAAAATAAGGAGGAAAATGCACCCAGAACTCTATGTCTCCGAGTGTGATCCCCGTGCAACAGTAAAACACACAACTTGTTCTGAAAATATTAGCCAAAGTCACTTTGGAAAAACCTGCTTATAACAAAGATTCTGGGAACTGCATTTGCCCTTGATAGCTACTGTACACTTCCTAGTTATCCATCTGGCCCAAGTGATTCAGCGATGCGTCGCTGTGTATCCTCACCTGGCAAAGGGCTGTGCAAAGATTGTTTGTGATTAATGAATGGAGATGCATTCAGCTGAGCTCAGAGGAACACCTTTTCCTCCAGCCAACATAAATCCAAAGTGGTATACATTTGCTCAAGTTCCACAGAAAGAGTTTGGGGATTTCCCCTCCCACAATCAAGTTTGTGAAATGCTGAATAAGCAAAAAAAAAAAGGAGAATAAAACAAGACTGTAACAAACCTAGTTTAAATGACTTCATTATTTTTCCCCTCTAGAAAACAGCACTTACAGCAAGGAAACACTAATTGTAGGATTTCCCTACTTCTGTCTTTCCGTGCTCTCTAATGTGTTAGGCTTAGCAGGGATATCAGCATGGCAAGGATGTGAGGAGAAATGACAATGCATATGGTCAAAAGTGGAAATAACTTCTGTATGCATTAAAATCCAGGCTTTTTTCCTATTGTAACTTCCAGGGTCACTGGCTTTTTAAAAGTTACAGGCTTTTTTCCCGTTGTAACACCTAGGTCACTGTAAAGCTCTGACATTCAATTAAAACACTAGGTATCAACTGGTATACAGATTCTCTCTTGTTAATCCCCTTTGCATTATGCTGTGATCTGTCTACTTTTGCACCAGCACTTGCTGTAGCTGCAATTGTGACCATTTGAAAGACCTAAACCCAAATATTAAGAGAGTCATTTGTGGGGGTTTTTTTTTTGTCAGATTAGACAAGGCCAGGTGATTTCCAAAGAAAGAATTTTAAGTTGCTTTTAAGTTTACAGAAGGGCAGAATTTTCATATTGGACAGAGCTCCACACAGTTTGGATTACACTTTAAACGATGTTAAAATCGTTTGTTCGTTTACAATTGCAGGTAGCGAGGACATCACGTCTGGGTCTGTTGGAGTTCAAGTGCATCACACGGATGCGTGCCAAATGCAGGTGAATAAATTCAGAGCTTTCAGGAAGAAGTGGCCAATGCTGACCTGAAACTATGGGAAATGCTTGGCTACAGATCATCCATTTTCTATGCCTGTCTTCCTCTCCACTCTTGCAAAAATCATGGTCTCGGCACTGCTGCTCACCTGCAGAGTGGAGCGGATGGACTACAGCAGCCTTTCCACTTGCATCCTGCACGCACACACACTCCCCCAGTTGCCTTTTGCAGAGGAACAGGGACAAAATCCTGGTTCATATGCTCTAGGAATCCCTGCTTGAGCAGAGTGGTTGGACTAGATGACCTTCAGAGGTCCCTTCCAACCTCAACCATTCCGTGATTCTGCGATTCTGCGAGGTTGCCCAGGGAAGTTGTGGATGTCCCCTCCCTGGAGGTGTTGAAGGCCAGGTTGGATGAGGCTTTGAGCAACCTGGTCTAGTGGAAGGTGTCCCTGCTGCTGGCAGGGGGGTTGGAACTGGATGAGCTTTAAGGTCCCTTCCAATCCAAACCATTCTGTGATTCTATGATTCTGTGAAGGTGAACTGTCAGCTCTCCACCCAACACATTTTGCACGTTTATCAGTCAATCCTGTGCCATAGAAAAGGGAAAAATTCACTGGAGCTTGCCAGACAGACAAAGCAACTTTGTATATTTTTACCAAGAATTAATTTGTCTGTAGCCAGCAACAGAAACCACCTTTTGAAGGCACAAGGTCAGGGTGCAGGGCACAGATCTCTGCCTTACATTAGTGGTGTTTAAGACTCTCCCAAATTTGCATCAAGTTTTCTGTTCTATCTGATAACATCACAGAAAAACAAAACAAATCAGATCATACTGTTCCAATACTAAGTTGCTACAGTGAGGTAAACTTGGACTTTCCCAACTAAACATCTCAATATTGTGAAAATATTATGACTCACTTATTCTGATTTGTTTCTCCTAACTCTGCAACATATAAATGAAACATTTGAAACATGAACAAATACACAAATGAACTGAACTGAGATGCTAAATATTTTCATATAAGGAAAAGCATTGTTTTCACTTTCCCTTCCAAGTTTTGTCAGTGCTCAATTTAGCCAAAACGAAATGTATTTTCTTAACAGCCACAACTAATGGAACATTTCAGCCCTTTAACTGAGGCATAAATACCCAAAGCACAACAGTAAATCCCACCCTGTCATTAAATCGCTGAATACTCAGAAAGGAATGAGCTATTTGATTGGCTTAATTAAAAATAAAATAAAATAAAATAAAAT
>NW_010331063.1:0-10837 GCF_000700745.2 Antrostomus carolinensis | reverse complement strand
AGGAAAGCTGTGTGTTCACTTTTGCTTAAGCAAAGGTGTACAGTTTTAAGTGCAGGGAAGATTTTGCTTTCTTCCAAACATATTTGCAAGAGTAAAAATGAAGCACCTTTTCTCTTTTCAGAGAAACAGAACAATGAATTCTTGTTATCAAAGGTGATCTGTTCTTGTAACTCAGGGGAAAAATGGCACGTTATTTTCTTGTTAACAGGACTAAGCACTTTCTGGTACTTGGGTCTCAGCATTTTTAGCTGGTGCCTACCCTCCTCAGAGGGTTTTCAGTAATGTTTTTGCAAAACTCTTTTTCCCGAGACCAAGCTGCAATTAGCGTGGGCTTCAGCCAGTTCTGTGGAAATGTCACTCTACATAATGCTATGGGCTTCATGCTACAACATGACGATGTCACTTCAGATAGCACTGTGGGCTTGAAGTGGCAATACAGAGATGTCACTTCTCCATTATGAACTGCTGCAGGAGAATCTGTCCTTTTTGATGGAGCTGGCCCCACACTTTGCAAATACCCTCTTCATGTCCCTCTCAGTGGGCTTAACTTCACTGGAACAGCATGACAAGTTAAAACATGTCCTTGAGAAGTCACGTTAACTAATGCAACAATGACCGTGACTACACAGTGTGTCTAGGCAGGGATAAAGTGTTTCTTCAATCACAGAAAAACCTTACTGTAGTGAGAACTGACTCACAATCTGCAAAGTTGCTGCTGGACACCACTTATCTCTGTCTACAATGACCGCAAACCCATGGTCATCGTTGTGTCAGTTAACATGACTTCTCAAGGTCATTTTCCACACTATTGTAAATTTTGAAAGAAGATAAAGAGGCATCAGGAATTTATTTTCTTTCTAGATGCCTCTTTGGCTCAGTTAACCTTTAACAATGGCCTCTTCTTAAGTGGCTAAAACAATAAAGAAAAATGCCACAAAGCTAAGAGCATGTATCATAAGTTTCAGGCTAGTCTAAACAGTTGAGTATGTTTTTCTCTTCAATATTCTAAACAAAATAAACATCTGTTGATAAGAATGCCTATACCTCTTGCCATATAAATTCTGAATTTCAGTTATTATGGCATTTGTTGTGGGTAGAATGAGGTTTCTAACAAAAAAAATTGCCCAGTGTACTTTTCCCAGTTAAATGCTATGTGTGATCCCACAAGTACAAATGATGTTTGGTAGTGCCCCCTTTTGTAATTGCTTTAAATTAAAAAGCAATTAGAAGCCCACTAATTTCAGACTAGACCCATTGGGTCAGGACTGAGATCACCCACAGAGCAGTCAGAAAGTATGCATTACACATCCTTCCTTCCACGAAGGCCAAGTTTATATTGGAGGTAGGTCAGTAATTCCTACCACTGTCAGTGGCAGCCTTTTAAGGTGGCCCAAGGACACGTGCAATGTTCATTCATCCTTTGGCAGGTGCCAGTACCTGGAACAAATTTGCCTTCTGTCATTTTGCTGCTTGTGAGTAATAGGAATCTTGGACCTTCATGAAGTGATGTGCACTGCAAATCCCTGCAGCAGCGGCTTTTTGGGAATTGATGTCTCAAGAAATTTGATGCAGTTTGGAAGGCAGATGGAAGGGCTACAGCTGCCTCACTGTGCTTCTGCACATGCCTTTACCACCCCCCCCCCCGCCCAAGATCTCCCCCACCCTGCCTAGCTTTCTGCTACTGATACAAATCTTCTGTCTGTGTCACTGATTACGGAGAGTTCATTTAACCAGGGAAGAGAGAAATGATAATGAGATCACTGAGCATCACTGATTGCCTGCCCTAGCTGAAGGACACTGTGGATGACCTGGCCCACTTGGTCCACGGGTTGGGGTGGCCCCAGCACCCTGGCACAGCTCCTGGCAGGGCTCTCCTCAGCACGCAGCATCAGTAACCCCAGAGGTGAACTTTCTTCACAGAAAGGCTCTTCTGGGCTTTTCCCAGCATCCAATTTTTCTTGGCATGGCTTCCATTGTTTTTAGAGAAGCTGTAAAAACTTTTTCTGAAATTATCCTCCTCTGCCTTCTGGCTGAAGAGTATGACTGCTGCCTTTTCTTTCCCCGTGCAGTAGTACATCTGTGGAGGAGAGAGACTAGGTAACCAGCTGTTCATGTCAGGTTTCCTAAACATACTTGCATGTCATTTCTGACTTGTTGGTCTGTATCAAAGCAGTGAGCCTCTGCTGCTACCTCCATTGCATATCAGGGCTAGAAAATAATTTCATTAAGATGAAAAAAGTGTTTTAGTTAAGTTAAAATCAGTCTACTCCTGCATCTGTTATTTTTGCTTCTCAGTTAGACAGCCTGATAACAAAACTTATCCTTCTCATCTCTCTTGCCTTCTTTTCTGCATCAAAGATACTAACTACTATGTTCTTTAATTCAACAGCTTCTGCAGCACAAGGGAGAACAACTTCATTTTACGAATAGTGAATCCCTGTATAATGCCATCTTCACATAATCTCTACTTTGCTGCTCTGAATTAGATTTTATTTCAATAAATTTGCAGACCACCACTACAGTGACACTGTACTGACTAAAGAAAGTGGTGTTACAAGTGTAATAATTTTATTTTAAATCACACTGCTTAGGTATACTAATTATTGTGTTCTTCTAGCCATCTAATGAACAGCTCTTTGGTTTCTTATTTCTGCCACAGAGAATGGTTTTACCTGAGACCATGACACCTATAAACTATGATAGTTAAGGTTAGGATATGCATTTTAGTATATTCATAATTAGGACTGAATTAATATTGGCTTGCCTTGAACCCAACTAGAAGCATACTAAAACAGCATAGCCAGCAACTTTTATATATATATATTTAACACCATCACAGCATAGCCAAACACAATGAGTAAGTGTTTCATTTAAGTATGTGAACAATGTGTCCAAAAAAAAGTAAACCAAAACTTGTGTAGGAAGTGTGGGAAAACATATAAAGAGCAACCCAAGTAACAGAATCTGCAAGATAAAGAACAAAGAACAAGATAAGCACAAGGCACAGCAAATAGGCAGGATATCCTACCAAATACACAAGCAAAGCCAAAACCAAGATAAGCAGCACTGGGAGCAGATGGGCTCCCTTTTTGTGAGAGTAGCAAACTGCAAAAAGCATCAGCCATCCAGAAGAACTTTGCCTGTAAAAAGACTCTCATGCCTTATCACCTTAACCCCCTCAACAATCAGCCACTGAGTACTGCAGCCACTGGTGAATCAGTGAGTACTGCATACTCACAGCTAATTCAGGATATAGTGGACTAATAGTTTTGTATATGTAAAGCTATGTGGTGATAATGTGAAAGTACTAAGCATAGGCACAAACTGTCATTAATTAATGTCAGTTTACTAAAGTTTTATTTTAAAATTGGTTTATCAGTCTTCTAAATACGCCCATCACAACAGTTTTGAATTCTCTGACTGATACATAACAGGTGTAGACATATATACACACACAGACACATATACTAATTTGTAATAATTAAAAAAAGATTAAATCACAGTTATCATGTTGAACAGTGTGGGCAATTTGTACTTTATATCAGAAGAGGGCAGAAAATGAGAATCCTTCCTCCTTGAGATAGAGCTAGAAGTTGGTCACTGCGAGCATTCCTGACTGTCTGAACCAGGACGTTTAGAGAGACACTCTGCATTGCTGACCAATAAAATAAGCTGCCCCACGGAGTTACTGAGAGATACATCCTTGTTCTTATGGCTTTGAAACACTCAAGGGAAATATGCCACTGCTGCGGAGATGAGTGATGGAGCAGCTGGGTTCTGTTTATGCAAAGTTTTGATTTTTTTTAATAACTCTTTTTTACTCTTTGAGAGCATGTAGAAATGTGTGCAAAATCACTACAGACCATAACATATCTAGAAACCTCTGAAGTATTTCTTTAAATTTTAAATGCTGCATCTGCATCTCCACTGCAGTTTCAGATATTAAACCCTGATGTATGTTTTGAATCCCTACAAATTATGCTATTTCTTTCCTTTCCTGCTGCTTCTCCTTTCATACTACTACTATCAGCAAGTTTCTTTATTGCATACCAGGAGTAATACTGATTTCATCTGCAAAATTCAGGACAGTCACAAGTTACGAAAAGCATTCCCTACTATTCATTAACAGAAGAATAGTAACAAGAGTTCATGTAACCTTGACTATCATTTTGCTTTCTTCTCTTATTTTATACTATCCTTTTAAACTCTTAGTCAAGATCCAGTACCTGAATGGGCCTACAAGGAAGCTGGGGAAGGACTTTTCATAAGGGCAGTTATTGACAAAACAAGGGGAAATGGCTTTAAGCTGAAAGACGGTAGGTTTAGATTAGATATTAGGAAGAAATTCTTCACTGTGAGGGTGGTCAGACACTGGCACAGATTGCCCAAGGAAGTTGTGGATACCCTCTCCCTGGAAGTGTTTAAGGCCAGGTTGGATGAGGCTTTGAGCAACGTGGTCTAGTGGAAGGTGTCCCTGCTGGTGGCAGAGGGGTTGGAACTAGATGATCTTTAAGGTCCCTTCCAACCCAAACCATTCTATGATTCTATGATCCTCACCTGATATAAAGTGCTTTCACCCCATTGAAACCTTGACTAACACCAGGGTCAGAAAGCTTCTTCCTCCAGATCTCCATGGCCAAGTCTAGATTTGTAGCTAAAATGATTGTAAGTGCTTAACATGCAAATGTACAAGAGCCAAACGAAAACATTAAAATTCTCAGATAAAATGAGTTTGCCCCACATGGCTCATTTGAAACATGTTGGTATATATGTTGAAGTTTTAGTCATATTATACGAATACCAGCCCTATTGTGTGACAATATTAAAAAGTGCTAAAATTTTCATGTCAATCAATTTTTAAATTATTGTTAACACTTTTATTTTATTTTATTTTGATAGATTACCTTGATGCAGGCTTTGAAACTGCAAGACTCTGTTGGGTTGGCATGGATGCACAGGAACTAAAGCAACTCTGCAAGCAGGTGCAAAACATGTTATATGCTGCAAACTGTTCCTGCTTTGGTCATCCTGTATAATTGAACCATTTGCTGTCCTGAATGCTTACAAAGGCCAGAAATAACGGGAGCAAGAAAATGTGAGAGAAACAATTGTCATGGCGATTTTACTTTCAACTCTCTGCAGAGGTGTGTATGAGCTGCGTGCTGTGACCACGCCTTTCCTCTTAAGCATGATTTACCCATGGTTGTGTGCACAAGTTCTAAGTAGTTGGAATTGTGTCCATAACATGTAAAAATGCTAAGGTTCAGGTAAACACTAGAAATAATATAGAAACAAAATTGCTTTCTGGTCTAGAGTGAACAGATTATATCTAACCTAGTAAAATGGAAATATTTAGGAATATTCTTTGCTGTAGAGGGCAGGTCCCATAGCACAAGGTCATTGGAGAGAAAACCATGCCTGGAAAATGCTAAGAGAGATCCTGGTTATAGGAGAGAAACCACACTGATATCAAGTAACGTTCTAACAGTTCACTAGTGCAGACATATGAAAGCTCTAGTGCCTGAAAAAATCACCAACCGTACTTGAATCAGAAGCAACGGTCCACAGCACCACGTGTGACCAAGAAGAGAAACACGTGGAGGGAGCAATGTTCATGCAGTGCTGTGCTCTCCTTGGCATGCCTCTTACAGGCCCAGTGTCCCTGGAGCTGTAGGCTTTGTTTCTCTTTGAACCCTAACCCTAAATCTAAAGGCAGTTTGGGGGTGAGACTGTGGTCCCCAGCATGATGGGTGGCCTAAAAGAGAAAGGTGTATAGGGACAAATGCTGGTACAGCACTGTGCTCTACTTGGCATGCCTTTTCCAGCCCAAGTGTCCCTGGAGATGTACACTTTGTGGCTTTTGAAACATAAACCCTAACCTTAACCCTAAAGCAAATGGCAGCTTGAAGGTCAGGCTGTGGTCCCCAGGATCAAAGGTGGCCTAAAAGAGAAATGTGTTTCAGCAGAAGTGTGGTTACAATGCTGCGCTATCCTTGGCATCTCTTTTCCAGCCCCAGTGTCCCTAGATCTGTAGGCTTTGTATCTCTCTGAACCCTAACCCTAACTCAAACCTTAACCCTAATGGCAATGTGAGGGTGAGGCTGTGGTCCCCGGAATGATGGGTGGCCCAGAAGAGAAAGTGTGTTGGGAGGAATATTGGTGCAGTGCTGGTACTCTCCTTGGCATGCCTTTTCCAGCCCCAGTGTCCCTGGAGATGGAGGCTTTGTGGCTCTATGAACCTTATTTCTAAACTGTACCCTAACCATAACCTGAAAACTAACTCTAAACCTAAAGCCATTTTGGGAGTGAGGGTGATTTTTCTAGCACCATATTTGTCTCAAATGAGGAAGTGGTTTAGGAGGAATGTTAGTGCAGTGCCACTCTCTTCTTGGCATGCTTTTCCCAGCCCCAGTAGCTCTGGAGACATAGGCTTTGTGGCTTTTTGAAGCCTAACCCTAGCCTGGACCTTAAACCTAATGGGAGCTTGAGGGTGAGGATATGGTCCCCAGCACTACGGGTGGCCTTTAAAGAGAAAGGTGTGTTGGAAAAAATAAAGGTTCAGTGCTGTGTTCTCCTTGGCATGCCTTTTCCAGGCCTAGTGTCCCCAGGAGGAATGTTAGTGCAGTGCCACTCTCTTCTTGGCATGCTTTTTCCAGCCCCAGTAGCTCTGGAGACATAGGCTTTGTGGCTTTTTGAAGCCTAACCCTAGCCTGGACCTTAAACCTAATGGGAGCTTGAGGGTGAGGATATGGTCCCCAGCACTACGGGTGGCCTTTAAAGAGAAAGGTGTGTTGGAAAAAATAAAGGTTCAGTGCTGTGTTCTCCTTGGCATGCCTTTTCCAGGCCTAGTGTCCCCAGAGCTGCAGGCTTTGTGGCTCTCTGAACCCTAAGCCTAACCCTAATGGAAGCTTGAGGATGACGCTGAGATCCCCAGCACAATGGGTGAACTTAAAGATAAAGGTGTGTTGGCAAGAATGTTCATGCAGTGCTGTGGACTCTTTCCAGCCCTAGTGACCCAGGAGATGTAGGATCTGTTGCTCTTTGGACCCTAAACTTAACAATTACCCTAATAGGACCTTTTAGATGAGGCTATGGTTTGAAGAACAATGGGAAGCTCAGAAGAGAATGGTATGTAAATTTTGGTGCAATGCCTGTCTTTTTGACATGCCTTTTCCAGTGCCTGTGTCCCTGGAGCTGTAGGCTTTGTGGCTCTCTGAACCCTAAGCCTAACCCTAAACCCGATGGCAGCTTCATGGGGGCGCTGAGGTCCCGAGAATGATGGGAGACCCAGAAGAGAAAGGTGTGGTGGGAGCAATGCTGGTTCAGTGCTGTGCTCTCCTTGGCATGCCTTTTCCAGACCGTGTCCCTAGAGCTGCAGGCTTTGTGGTTCTTTGAACCCGAACCCTAACAGCAGCATTACGTTGTGGCTGAGATCTCCAGCACGATGGGTGGCCTAAAAGATAAAGGTATGTTGGGAGTAACGTTTGTGCAGTGCTGTGTTCTCCTTGGTATGCTTTTTCCAGGCCTAGTGTACCTAGAGCTGTAGGCTTTCTGGCTTGCAGCTTGATGGTGAGGTTGAGGTCCCCAGCATGATGTGTGGCCTTAAAGAGAAAGGTGTGTTTGGAAGAATATTCATGCTTTGACATGGTCTCTTTGGCATGTTTTTTCCAGCCCCAGTGTCCCTGGAGCTGCTGGCTTTGTCGTTCTTTTAACCCTAGCCCTAACCCTAAAGGCAGCTGTAGGGTGAGGATGAGGTGCCCAGTGTGATGGGTGGCTTAAAAAAAAAAAGGTGTGTTGGGAGCAATGTTGATGCAGTGCTGTGTTCTCCTTTGTGGTTCTTTGAACCCTAACAGCAGTGTTACGGTGAGGCTGAGGTCCCCAAAATGATGGGTGGCTGTTAAGTGAAAGGGGTGATAAAGAAATGTAGCAGGAAATAAACCCCCTTGCATTCCATCTCACCCTCAGATAACTGGAGGAGCTCGGGGCAGCTGGGCTTAAATCCTGAGTGATGCCGAATTGAGCACTATGTGTCCAACAATGGCGAACTCACTCGATAGTGCGCTGCACTCCCGTACTCATGATTTATGGGCTCACACAGCTAAACCTGCAGCATTTAGTAGTGTCCCGCTGAGCAGGGGTCATTTGGAGTGGCTGGTTACAGACAGACGTAGTTCGATGTGGCACTACTAGTCCAGATATACTGATGCTGGATCTGCTCTATAATGCCCTGCACCTGCTGTCCAGTCACCATCTATGGACTCTCACGGCCTCATCAGGCGGCAGCCCTGTAAGAAATAGTGCAGCAAGTCTGTAAGCGAATAAAAGCAATTTAATAAAGCAACAGGAATAATACAGATTCGTATGGATTGCCAGTGATAATCTACTGTCTGCAGAAATAAATAGAAGCATTAAGGTTACAAGTTACTAAAAGTGTTAAGATAGAAAGCAATTCCATAAAGATTTCTAAGTCTCCAAGAAAGTTCTTGGGACAGTATAAATCTTACCCAAAAGCATCTCTATGGTGGGGGGAAGAGACACTCAGCCTGTCAGCTGGTCCCAGGGGTCAGATGTCTGCGATGGAGTCGTCCCTGACTGGTCCATGATGATGTCTTCCTGGCCATGATGGTATCTTCCCCCATTTTCCCCTTTCTTTGGGCCATTTTTACATTTTTTTTTTACATGCAAGGTGGAACTTAAGTGACTCTAGTCATACCTTTACGGTGATTGGCAAAAGACACTTCTGTTCCCCTTTTAAGGTAGAAGTTACCAAAACTTGGAGCACATGCTCAGTAAGGGGGTAAGGAATGGGGTCAGTGGTCTGGAGTTATGTTTTTGTCCATTTTTTTTGTTGCAATTCAAGGTCCACACAAAGGGGGGGGTATTTGTCTAAGGGGTGCCAGGTGTTGACCCAGGGTGGCTCGTAGACAAGTCAAGTCTTGTGCCATGCTGCGATCGAAACGAGAGTGGGAAAACAAGCGTACACTGTTCCCCCTCTCTTGTTTTTCATTGATAAGCAACAGGCCTAGTAGGGAGGTAGCCTTGGAGAAGATTCTTTGCATGCCAGCTGTATTGTTCCTCTGGGATCTTCTTTGACATTATACCTTTCCCTTAGTGTGTGGACACAACCATTTTCTGATTTTCAGTTACCTCCAGTAATTACTCCTCGGTGGCCTAAAAGATAATGATGTTTTGAGGGCAATGTTGGTGTAGTGCTGTGTTCTCATTGGTATGCCTTTTCCAGGGCCAGTGTCTTCAGAGCAGCAGGCTTTGTGGCTCTCTGAACCCTAAGCTTAAACCAGCTGTAGGGGGAGGATGAGGTGCCCAGCACGATGGGTGACTTAAAAGAAAAAGGTGCGTTGGGAGCAATGTTGGTGCAGTGCGGTGTTCTCCTTGGCATGCCTTTTCCAGGCCTAGAGCTTCAGGCTTAGTGGATCTCTGAACCCTAAGCCTAAACCTAACGGCAGCTTGAGTGTGAGGCTGAGGTCCCCCAGCACGATGGGTGGCCTTAAAGACAAAGGTGTGTTGGGAAGAATGTTCATTCAGTGCCGTGCTCTCCTTGGCGTGCTTTTTCTAGGCCTAGTGTCCCTTGAGCTGTAAGCTTTATGACTCTTTGAAACCCAACCCTAATGCTAACCCTAAACCTAATAGCCACTTTTGGGTGAGGCTGAGATCCCTAGCAAAATGGTTGCTATTAGAGAGAAATGTGTTTTGGGGGCAATGGTGGTGCAGTGCTGTGTTCTCCTTGGCTTGCCTTTTCCAGACTTAGTGCCCCTAGAGCTGCAGGCTTTGTGGCTCTCTGAACCCTAACCCTAAAGCTAAAACTAATGGTAGCTTGACGGTGAGGCTGAGGTCCCCAGCACGTTGTGTGACCTAAAAGAGAAAGGTGTGTTGGAAGTAATGTTGGTGCAGTGCTCTGCTTCGTGTACCTTTTCCAGTGCCATTGGCCTTGGAGATGTAGGTTTTGTGGCTATCTGAACCGTTGCCTGAACCCTAACTCTAATGGGAGCTTGGAGGTGAGGCTATAGTCCCAAGAAC
Organism: Antrostomus carolinensis; assembly: GCF_000700745.2. Taxonomy (NCBI): domain Eukaryota; kingdom Metazoa; phylum Chordata; class Aves; order Caprimulgiformes; family Caprimulgidae; genus Antrostomus; species Antrostomus carolinensis. The sequence continues at coordinate 802 of NW_010331063.1, read as the reverse complement.
AAACGGAGGCCAGAAGACAAAGGTATGTTAGGAGAAAGTTTTGTACAGTTCCCGGCAGTCTTTGCCATGCGTTTTTCAGGCCCAGTGTCCCTGGTACTGTGTACTTTGTGGCTCTCTGAACTCTGACCCTAACCCTACACCTAATGGCAGCTTGAGGTTGAGGCTGAGGTCCCCATCACCATGGGCCTTAAAAGAGAAAGGTGTGTTGGGAGCAATGTTCCTGCAGTGTTGTGCTCTTCCTGGCATGCCTTTACAGGCTCCAGTGTTCCTGGAGACGTAGGCTTTGTCTCTCTCTAAACCCTATTCTAAGCTGAAGCCTAACTCTATCTTGAACCTTAACCCTAATTCTAATGGAAACTTGGGAGTTGAGGCTGTGGTCCTCAGGATTATGGTTAGCTCAGATGAGAAAGTGTGGTGAGAGCAATGTTGGTGCAGTGCTGTGTGCTGCTCCTTGACATGCCTTCTCCAGCCCCAGTGGTCCTGGAGATATACGCTTTGTGGCTCTCTGAACCCTGACCACAACCCTAATGGCAGCTTGAGCGTTTGGCTCATTCCCCAGCACAGTCAGTGGCTTGAAAGAGAAATGTGTGTTGGGAGCAATCTTGGTACGATGCTGTGCTCTCCTGGGCATAACTTTTCCAGCCCAATTGCCCATGGAGATGAAGGCTTTGTAACTCTCTGAACCTTTACCTGAACCCAAAACTTAACAGGAGCTTGGAGATGAGAGTATGGTCCACAGCACTATAGATGACCCAGAAGAGAAAGGTATGTTAGGAGAATCATAGAATGGTTTGGGTTGGAA